>NC_081419.1:17824429-17955341 GCF_949786415.1 Peromyscus eremicus | reverse complement strand
GGAGATAGAACATGACTCCTTTGCTTTTACCTAAAAGTTGGTGGGACTCAGTCACTTCTAGAGACGGGCCATGTGAAGGAAAAACTGACACTGTAATGGAGAAGCCTGCCAAACAGCACCTCATCCAACTGATGAAGAGTCATATCATCAGTGATGTTTTATACATGTCATATTCTCCTTGACATGTGGTAGTGACTGTAGTCATCTCTGACAAAATACTTAGTTTTAGTGCAGTGTTCTGGGTGGACAGACGAACTGTGGTGATGTAACATGTTGTCATTAGGGGAAATTGGGCTAAGGGGACACAGACACTCTGTATCATCTTTCAGATTGTCCATCAATAGAAAATGATTCCAGACACAAAGTTTGAATATTTGGCTTATTTTAGAAAGCAGCTCTTGGGCCTTTTTTGTTGTTGGTTTTGTTTGATTTGAGACAAAAGTTTCCTTGAGTAGTCTTAGCTGGCCTAGAACTCACTATACAGACCAGGCTTGCCTCAGACTCCCTAGTACCTTCCTAGTGCAGGGATTAGAGGCATGCCCCACCACACCTGCCTGGTCACCTTTCTTGATTTGTGAAATTCAGTATTGAAAAGAATAGAAACAATTTTAGTATCAACCATGCATTTCTAGTCAACGTGCCTCATTTTAATATTTCTCATAAAATGGATTAATATATAATGATATCAGTTTTGCGTTTACAATGAGTTCTTTTATTTGAAAACCATAGCTCATTTATATGTAAAATTTAGTGGCCATTGAAATTTCACATTCATTATGAAACTTGGAAACTGTAGACTAAGGTTAATGAGGTACAAGCAAATAGCTGTTTTGAAGGGGGAAAAGTTAATCATTTAGTAGATTATTTTGAGAGTCCACATTGTGATTTCTTGAGGGATTATAATTTGGAAAGTACTTGTTTTGATATTGTGTTAGATCAAAATATACCATTTTTGGAACTTAAATTTTAATAGCATTATCAGTTAAAATAACATAAAACTAATCTAGTAGAATAAAGGAATACTTTAAAGCAATTTAAAATGCAGTCTTCAGTTGTAGTCTCTATGAACAATGAATCTAAGTAAGTTTCATATAAGTTTCTATCACTTCTTTTCTAGATTTGCTGTCTAGGATCGATTTGGATGAACTCATGAAAAAGGACGAACCACCTCTTGATTTTCCTGATACACTGGAAGGCTTTGAATATGCTTTTAATGAAAGTAAGTGCTGTATATTATACATACATATATGCATATGTATAATTTATTTCACGGTGTTTATAGAATCACAGGAAGCATATTAGTTACTGTTAGATATTTATCTAACTAGAATATTGCAGGATTTTTGGGAGATTACTTTGCATAGTAAAATCCTTCACTACAGTGAAAGAATCAGGGAACAATTTTCTCTAGTTGTCAAGTCACATAAATTAATAGACATAAATTTGACTTAGTTTATACATTTCAACTTTGAGCATTCCCCTCTGATATCTAACTGAAAACTCCTAATTGAATTACATAGAAAGGTACATTCTTTACCTAGCTGTTGGAAATGAGATGACTGGCAGTCGTTATATGGGGCAATATTTTAAAGTAGAGTACCCAGGATTCCATTATTCTTCAGGGAAATATTTGTTTAAAATCTTTTTAAGTTTGGGATAAAATAACCTTTATACCCGAGTTGTTGGAAAAGGCATCATACACCCACCATACATTATTATCTTTGAAGGCTTTCTGCTGTTGTGGGCAGGTAGCATGAAGTTGTCATTTCCATCTGTTGCGTTATAGCTCTAAATTTGTAATCGCTCATCACTGTTCTTGCCAGACCCCTGTATAGTGTCCCCCCTTGCACTCATAGATATAAGGGGCTTCTTCTGCCCGTGTGTTCTTGAGTGCTCAGTGAATTTAAAGAGAAGACAATAGAAACTTTGATCACTTTTAGATATTATTTTTTATAAAAAATGCTTTATGACAAAACATGTATAAATAGTAATATTTTGCCTGTTGGGGGGAAGGATTAAAGCAATTGGCCTGTGGGCTGTTTGTCTTCTGATTATCAGAATTTTTCTGTCGAAAGCAAGGGGGATGATGGTCTGTCTTTTTTCATTGTAAATAGACTGAATTAAACCTTTTAGTAAATAGAGACCAATGTTTTCCATGAGGAATTTTTTTATGGACTGCTATGCTCTAGATGTTTGATTGAGCATTGCTCATGGTAAACAAACCTATTTTTTGATATATGAGGCACATTTCAATGAAGAAACACAGCACTTTAATTCTTTAGCACAGAGAATGGGAATATTATGACCAAATACTTACTGGTGTGTGAGGAACACTATATGCCTTATTTGAACCGTACTTGCCCTGGGTCAGGTAATCCAGTCCAGTAAGAGAGAAATGTGGGTAGAGGGATAGCCTGGACATCCTGGGCTCTCCTTGCTTTACCTGTTGTAGCTTGAATGCAGGTCCTGGCACTGTTAATAAAGTTTATTAATCTTCATCAGGGAAGCCCTGTGATTTGAGTGAGTCTGATTGGATAGTTTCAGCCGGTGTTAGGTCTCCTCCTCCTCTTCAGTCTCCATTAATAGCTTATCTTCAGGCCTAGTCGAAAAGTGTTACTCAGAGTTCTGAACCCCATACTCTAGGTAACCCCCACAGTGCATTCTTATGTTCCCACATCATTCTAGACCTCATTGTCCGTATATATCACAGATGGCAGCTTACATTGCTGAATTTCTTTGATTCTTGTCTAACTTTCTGAAAAGTTGCTTAGATTTTCAACATTTGTACTTAGGTGGCCTCTAAACTTCTTCAAGCCTGGACCATGCTTATGGCATTGTCTGGTAGCAGTTCTTATCCATAGTGGCCTTAAAGTAGTGTCAGTTTACTTGAAAATATTGAGATGAAGATGAAGACTAGGGACCATTCTTTTATATAGTTAATAGGTTTATGTCATATTGGCATTTGAAGACAAAAATTTAGAGAGAAAGCAAGTATTTAAGACAGTTTTTTTTTTAATGTTGCCATATTATTATTTATTAAATCATGCTACCACCAAAGTACCCTATACACCCTCAAAGACAGAGTAAAATCCAGAATAGTATTTTTTTTATATAATATACATGCATAATTTTAATAATAATAATAAAAAATGATAATAGAGCAGTTTAATGATGTATTTACCAAATTTAAAGAAGTCTTCTGAGTACTTCTTCAATTTACTTGCCATTTATTTCATAGGGAGAAAGTAACCACTCCCATATTTCTGATTTAATCTTGTACTTTGTTTTTGTTTTTTTTTTTTCCTTTTCTTTTTTTTTTTTTTTAAATTTTTATTTTGCAATACAATTCAGTTCTACATATCAGCCACGGATTCCCTTGTTCTCCCCCCTCCTGCCCCCCTCACCTTCCCCCTAGCCCGCCCCCCATTCCAATCTCCTCCAGGGCAAAGCCTTCCCCACAGACTGAGATCAACTTGGTGGACTCAGTCCAGGTAGGTCCAGTCCCCTCCTCCCAGGCCGAGCCAAGGGACCCTGCATAGGCCCCAGGTTTCAAACAGCCGACTCATGCAATGAGCACAGGACCCGGTGCCACTGCCTGGATGCCTCCCAAACAGATCAGGCCAATCAACTGTCTCACCCACTCAGAGGACCTGATCCAGTTGGTGACCCCTCAGCCATTGGTTCATATTTCATGTGTTTCCGTTTGTTTGGCTATTTGTCTCTGTGCTTTATCCGACCTTGGTCTCAACAATTCTCTCATATAAACCCTCCTCATTCTCGCTAATTGGACTCCCAGAGATCCACCTGGGGCCTAGTCATGGATCTCTGCATCCAGATCCCTCAGTAGTTGGATGAGGTTTCTAGCACGACAATTAGGGTGTTTGGCCATCCCATCACCAGAGTAGGTCAGTTCGGACTGTCTCGACCATTGCCAGCAGTCTGTTGTGGGGGTATCTTTGTGGATTTCTGTGGGCCTCTCTAGCACTTTGTTTCTTCCTATTCTCATGTGGTCTTCATTTACCATGGTCTCCTATTCCTTGTTCTCCCTCTCTGTTGTTGATCCAGCTGGGATCTCCCACTCACCCAAGCTCTCTTTCCCTCGCCCCTCGCCCTTCACTACCCCCAGATGGTCAGATGATAATTACAATCAGCCCCTATCATCAGCAAAATGTTGGAATGTTAAGTCCTAACCTGCCTCCAATTGCAGTGCCACTGACAATGTCCTAAATGACAGTCTGGGCTCAGCTCTGCCTAGACTCTTGACAGGTTCAACAGAGGATTACTGAGGTATACACTAAGCACTCCTGGGAAACCTGTGAAATGGGTATCTGTCTGGTAAAAAGAGCTATCTCTCCCTACCTCAGCAAATGAGGAATCTAGGTCCCTATTAGCACATACCCATGACATACCAAAGTTCCATGCTGGCTGCTGGTCTCTGGTGACTCTCAAACCTCCTCACCAGGCTCTTTTGGGCTGCATACTTCCCCCACTTCTTTAAAATTGGCATGACTTTCCTTACCATTCTGCTGTCCTCGGCCTCCCAAGGGGTAGTCATGTCAGCTTTGGACTCCTCCAAATGATTTTTGCTTCTTTTTGTCCCCAAGAAGTACCCATGGCAGCTTTGAAGTCCCGAAAGAAACCACCTTTCCACCTGGGAAGTGGCCTTGTTCAGGGTTTTACTGTTCCCTCCCTTACACTTACATGTGTGTCTAGTGGGTGTGTACATGTGAATGAAGGCACCTATGGAGACCAGAGGTGTTGAACACACGGAGCTGAAATTACACCAGTTGTCTGTGAGTCACCTTGTGTGGGTGCCGGGAATTGGACATCTATCCTTACTAAAACTATGAGAGGACAGAAAAAGAAGGGACAGAGAGTTCAGGACAGAACTGAAGCTGTATAGACAGAATTTTGTCTTAGATAAATAAAGTGAATGGACAAAAGAGCACGTTGTAAATAGATTCTTTTCCTTCAGATAACTCCATGGTGGACATAGTGTCTTCCCCTTGACTCTGGAAGGAATCATCTCTGAGCAGGCACCTGGGAAAATTCCTGTATCTACCTTTTGCATTTTCTTTCACTTGTCTGTCTGTCTGTATATCTATCTGTCTGTCTGTCTATCTATCTATCTATCTATCTATCTATCTATCTATCTAATTATTTATAGATATAGTCTCCCTACTTATCACAGATTGGCCTGCAGCTTTCTATGTAGACCTCTAATGGTGCTATAAATAACTGGGCATTTGATGTGGAAGAGTGAACTAGATCTTTATCTCTCTGCCTGCATAAAAATCAATTCCAAATGGATCAGCTGCCTTCATGTAAGACCTGATACTCTGGAATTACTATTGGAAAAGTAGGGAAAACTCTCCAAGGAAGAGACATAGGTTAGAACTTTGTGAATTAAACTCCATTCATCCAGGAGATATGGCCAACCATTGATAAATGAGTTGTCATAAATGTCACCATATGAACTAGTCTGGATATTGTCAAATGACAAAAAAAAATTTGCCTTTGTGTGAATTAAACACCCTTGGACATTGTTGGCAGAGCAAACATTGATTCAATCATCCTGAGACACAGTGTGGAGATTTCTCAAAGTCTGAAATCATGTCTGCCCTGTGATCCAGTCATCTCAACATTCTGGACATAACAAAGGAAAGGAGGTCAGGATGCCAAAGAGTCCTCTGTACTGCCCCATGTACCCAAGACCTGTTCCTGACAACCAGGCTATGGAGTTAACCAGCGTGCAGCAAGGGGTGAACTGATACAGCACAGTACAGGACCCCTCATGAAAACAAAACCAGACCTGCCAGATGGCCCATGCTGTCTGTGTCTCCACAGGAAGAGAAGTGAGCTGCTTTTTGAGTTTCTTCTGACAGTGATTTGGTTGCAGGGGGCCAGGACTTCTGTCATTTTGGAAACCTCTCAGTCTCTAGTTCACAGGTCCTTGTCCCTTGAAGAAAACTCTGCCCCCTCAACAGGATGTGAATGGCAGGGCAGAAATACAAGTTGAGGAGGGAACCAGGTTACAGGCTACACAAAGGCAGTGCCTTGTGATTAGGAGTCAGGGCCGTTGTGAGCATTTCCACACCCAAATATAAGGATTTTTTGATGATGCTGAGATAGGACAACTGCAGAGAAAGATGGAAGTATTTCAAAATGAATCAAAACCTAATCCTTTAACAATGTGTCTAGCCTACATCCACATGTCTGTCTAAGAAGAATGTGATTAGGCCTTATAATTCAGGAGGTACAAACCTGTCACCCCAGTACCCAGGATTCTGAACGGGAGTATCAGGAATTGTGGGTCAACCTAGGCTACATAGCCAGACCTTGTCTCAGAAAAAGAAAGGGGAGATGGATACTGAGACTTGTGGTCAACTTGAGTCCACCTGAAAGACATTATGGTAAGAAAAATTATCCTTAAAAGAGAGAAATACTTCATATGTGGAGCCTAAAACAAAATTCTCCATTAGTGATAATAGCGGGATGGAGAGATGTTTCCAGGATGCAGACTAGGCAGTATGTAGGAGGAAGAGGGCAGAGATCTAATGCACAGAATGAAGACCAAAGTACATCATGGAGAATGAGGGTTGCTCTCACCACAGGGAGAAAGGGTGCACTCAGAAGACAGACATGCTGACCAATTCACTATCAGAATGTTTATATAGATATAAATCAGGACACCAGAGCATGTGGTTCAAATATACAAAGGAATTTATTGTAGCAAGAAAACAATCTCTTTATTCAGATATTTGTGCCGTATATCTTTTTGTCCGGTGCCTGTCTTTCTTGGTAACACTTCTGCAGAGCAATCTTATGCCCAGCTCTCTGAGCATATCCTCGATGGCTGATCTTCACCTGGATACACAAGGCATAAAGTCATCAGTCCCTCAGCTCTCACTATCTAGGACCTTTCCTTAGAGACTGTCTTCATGGTTCAGTTCTCTAGGTATTGGTTGATGTCACTCTCTAAAAGGGGACCCACTCTAAAAAGCCCTCAAATTACTGTCAGTGTTCTCTATGTCTGTCCCTTGCAGCCGGCAGTACTTCTGATGGAGAAGTGGTGTCCCTGCCTAGGTGACCGAGAAAACAGTAACAACAGCTGACTCCATAGAGTAGATGGAGGGGACTTGAGCAGCACCTCACCCTCACATGGCTCCTGCCAGGACAGAGAGGCATTACCCTCAGTGAGGTAAGTCTCCAAGCTGCCTCAGACACTGTTCCACCAAAACAAGGAGTTAGTACAAGGGCCTGGGTGTTACCTGGATCAGTAGACATTTTCTTTTGTTGCTCTTAGTCCATCTGCTTGTAAGCCTCTGGCCCAAATTCTCTGTCAATCAGAAGCCTCTTCCATCAAGGAGACCTGATAACAAGGCATTTTGTGAAGATGACCAAATGTTCACGTGTCCATCACCCTGTAACCAATCATAACTTCCCCATGGCCTGAGCAGAGAAGTATCACCTCTGTGTTCCCCCTTCCATCCAGTGTGTTAGGGCTTGAGTGGCATCTCCTGCTCTAAGCACCATCCAGTTGAAAATGTCCCTTGCTGAGTGTAGTCCCAGGAGTCTCCTTGGTAGCCCCAGCATAGGGTCATACAGGCAGCCAAAGTCTTTCCCAGCCTGCTGCCTGGAGACACAAAGCTTCAGCACCAGCCATGTCCCTACAGGATGTCAGAAAGAAAACAGCTGGGATCTTTGTGTGAGATACTGTTGAAAGTAGTATCTTGGGGTGTAGTAGAGTGTGGTCTTGGGGTGTACTAAAGTGTGGTTTGGGGTGTACTACAGTGTGGGCCTAAGGAGGGGTGTGAATCTGACCCCTTAAATCCCTTTAAGTGTCTCTGAGTTATCTTAGGAGGTGGAAATATGGCAGGAGACCATGAGCCACCCAGAGGAACACCCACACTGTCAGGCCGGGGGTTGCCATTGTTTTTCCATCAACAGATTCTATCCACGATCATGCTTGGAACCAGCTCCATCTCTGAATCCAACTGTCAAACACTCCAGACTTCACCTTGCTTCCACTCAAAGCACAGCTGGTGGGCCTTCCCTTGCACAGGACCGGATGCCCTGGGGGAAAATGTGCACCATGCCATGTGTTGGCTTCACGTGGCTCCTGCGAAGCAGTAGAGCAGGGTGGTTAAGTGATTGCATTAGGGGTGGAGACAGGAACAAGCTGAGTTAGAGGAATTTTGAGACATTTCCAGAAGGGAAATCACATGGAATATGAAATTACCTTTCTTGGAATGGGAGTCCTCTCCAGTTCAAGCAAACTTCACTAGTGTCAACTGTGCACGAGGTACATTGGGAGAAACGTGTGTGTGTGTGTGTGTGTGTGTGTGTGTGTGTGTGTGTGTGTCCCTGTCTGTCCAGATACAGAGTACAGAAGAGTGCATCCATATGACTCAGGTTGCAAAGCAACAAGCAGTTCAGCAGTAATAGTGCTGGGGTGAGTTATGAAGGTGTCTGGATCTGGTGGGGACGGGAAGCAAGCTGTCTAGTAGTTCAGGATGGTGCTGAGAGCTGCACCATAACTAATGGACTCACCTGTTCCCACACACTCTACCTTCCCAAATGAGCACAAGATGGACACTCCCTGGCTCCAACCTGGTCAGCAATACTCATCTTGAACACATACAAACTGGGCAGGCCCTCTGGGGTCCTCCTCTGCTTCCGGTGCCGCTCTCTCTTCTAATGGCTCATGGTACACCTGGCGACAGGTAGCTGGAATGACGATCACACTGTGCGTGGAAGGTCCTCTGAGGCCTGTTTTCCTAATGATCACAGCACTCCATGGATCCTTGTTTAAAGGATCTCGGGTCCCACGGAGTGCTTCACTTTACTGGCACAATTGTGGCACCACCAGCCATCATGAACCTACCTACAAGGGAGAGTCAGGAGGATCATGAGTCTGTCAGACCTGCCTCCCAGAATCCTTTCTCAGTCCTCAGGGTCCAGGTGATGTGAGAAGGGTGTGCCATGCCCCCTCCTCCCCAGTCATCATCTGCAGACACAGGAACACTTTGCTCCTAGTTTCAGCCTGTGATATGAACACAGCTTCCCATGGTACACAGCCATCTGAACTTCCTACCTGGCTCTCTCCAGCGGCCCTGTGCATCCTCAGCATGCTGCTCTTCACTCTCTGGTTTCAGCTTTGGGGGAGCACAGTGCCTCCAACAGCACTTGAAACAGACACAAAAAAGGGCCCTCTTAGGAGATCATGCAGGTCTTCTGCTTGGCTGTGCTGGCCCTGCGCAGTGCAGGGCCCTCAGTCTGATTCCTCCTGAGTGCCTGTCCTAGTGCTCTTTACCCACCCTTCTCCTCACCCTTGCCCAGCCTCGGGCCACTATCCTCTGCTATCTATCTGCGTCTAGGTCAAGTTTCTCAGGAAGGATACTGTGGGATTTGCTTTCTGGTGTGAACTCCCAAAATGGGCATGTCTATAATCTGTTTATTTAAAAGCATATCATTTAGTCCAGGAAACAGCTTAGTGAGTAAAGGCACTTGACCCCAAGCCTGGGGACCTCAATTCATTCCCTAGGACCCACATGGTATAAAGACAGAACTGATTCCTGCAAGTTAACTTCCACACACATATAGTAAATAAATAGTTTTTTTTCTTTAAAGAAATGAACCAGATTTTAAAAAAGGCCTAGATAGAAAAGTGCATTGGAGCCTCTCCACCTACCTGTTACCTTGGCTCCCTCCATGGTCCTCTAAGGTCACAGGCAGGATTTTGTTACAGCCTAGGCGCTCCCTCTTTTCTGTTGGTATGCAGCAGCATAAACTTCTCAGGCCTTTTATAATCCTGCTCTGTAGGCTCCTCCAAGCCCGCTTTCTAAAGGGGGCTCTGGGTGCAGTCTGTCTCCGGCCACTGAGGTGTCCCTGGGATGTTTCTGGGGAGGATGGGCTGAGGTCTTTTTCTTGTACAATCGGACCCTCATCCTGGGCCTCCTTGCTGGAGAATGGAGTTGATCTATCTTGTGAGGTCATGTTGTTCTTTGAAGCAGCTGTAGCAACACTGAGGGGCTGTCCTCTGAGGTCCTCCTGAGGTGCAGTTTGTAGGAGAGATGAGCTGCTCCTTTCACCTCTCCGACCAGCAGTAGACATGCTGTGGGGCTGTCCTCTGAGGTCCTCCTGAGGTGCAGTTTGTAGGAGAGATGAGCTGCTCCTTTCATCTCTCTGACCAGCAGTAGACATGCTGTGGGGCTGTCCTCTGAGGTCCTCCTGAGGTGAGGTTTGTGGGAGAGATGAACCGATAATTTCACCTTGTATGTTGACGTCTCTGCACTGAACTTCCTCCATAGTGGTGTGATGAGATAAAACATCCTGTGAGGACGCCTTGCTCTTTGATTTGTTAGGGCCAGCTTCGGACACATTCCAGGATAACTTACTGGAATAAGTTTCCAGTGCTGAAGACACTGTGGTACATATTTCATCGGAGGTGTTAATAGTGCTCTCTGAATCCCCCGAGGTGCTGTTCGTGAAATTAGCCTCATGTACACACTGGGGGCAGGACACTGTGGTACATATTTCATCGGAGGTGTTAATAGTGCTCTCTGAATCCCCCGAGGTGCTGTTCGTGAAATTAGCCTCATGTACACACTGGGGGCAGGACACTGTGGTACATATTTCATCGGAGGTGTTAACAGTGCTCTCTGAATCCCCCGAGGTGCTCTTCGTGAAATTAGCCTCATGTACACACTGGGGGCAGGACACTGTGGTACATATTTCATCGGAGGTGTTAATAGTGCTCTCTGAATCCCCCGAGGTGCTGTTCGGGAAATTAGCCTCATGTACACACTGGGGGCAGGACACTGTGGTACATATTTCATCGGAACTGTTAACAGTGCTCTCTGAATCCCCCGAGGTGCTGTTCGGGATATTAGCCTCATGTACACACTGGGGGCAGGACACTGTGGTACATATTTCATCGGAGGTGTTAATAGTGCTCTCTGAATCCCCCGAGGTGCTGTTCGTGAAATTAGCCTCATGTACACACTGGGGGCAGGACACTGTGGTACATATTTCATCGGAGGTGTTAACAGTGCTCTCTGAATCCCCCGAGGTGCTGTTCGTGAAATTAGCCTCATGTACACACTGGGGGCAGGACACTGTGGTACATATTTCATCGGAGGTGTTAACAGTGCTCTCTGAATCCCCCGAGGTGCTGTTCGAGAAATTAGCCTCATGTACACACTGGGGGCAGGACACTGTGGTACATATTTCATCGGAGGTGTTAATAGTGCTCTCTGAATCCCCCGAGGTGCTGTTCGTGAAATTAGCCTCATGTACACACTGGGGGCAGGACACTGTGGTACATATTTCATCGGAGGTGTTAACAGTGCTCTCTGAATCCCCCGAGGTGCTGTTCGAGAAATTAGCCTCATGTACACACTGGGGGCAAGACACTATGGTACATATTTCATCGGAGGTGTTAATAGTGCTCTCTGAATCCCCCGAGGTGCTGTTCGTGAAATTAGCCTCATGCACACACTGGGGGCAGATTCTGTGAATGGGGGCTGTTTTCTTGTCAGGGCAGTTCAGGGTGGGAGGCCTACTGTACCTCGTTCTCCCCTTTTTGTCATTCTCGGGACTCTCAGTTAGAGTGTGCAAACTGGAAGAAGTGGAAAGGATAGAGACACTAGATCCCCTCTTGATAGTCACTTCAGGTGTTGTGGGAGGGCCTGTAAGGTTCAAGGTTCCAGCAGACTGCTTGGGCTGAAGATCTTTTGTAATGTCTTCCCAGGGTGACTGCTGCCTAAGAATCAAGTAGGTGGCCATCACTTGATCAAACTTCTTCTCGTGTAAAGCTTCCAGGATCTGTCCTTGCTTATAACCCATGACACCCATGATGGCCATCACAGTGGGGTCTGGGTAGCTGTCCTCATCGTTCTCTCTAAAGGGATTGGGAGAACCTTCATTGCCATGCTTCAGCCATTGAAAGCCCACAACATCATCTATTGTTGGTCTTTCTCCAGGATTTATAGTTAACAACTTAGCAATAAGATCCCAAAGCTCTGGCGACAGCTTGAATTCAACAGAGTACTTTCCCACCAAGATCTGCTCCTTTATTCCTACAAAGGCAGTTCCCTTGAAAGGGAGGCACCCTGTAGACATAAAGTAGAGTACAACCCCCAAACTCCAGATGTCGGTTGCTCGGCCATCGTAGCCTCCACCTTTAAAGACTTCTGGGGCACAATAAGGAACGGTCCCACAGAAATGTGCTAGCTTCTGCCCCAGGGTAAGCTTGGTGCTCAGTCCAAAATCACTGAGTTTTATATTTCCTTTGCCGTCCACTAAAATATTTTCAGGCTTTAGATCCCTGTGAACAATCCCTTTCATGTGACAATACTGAAGGGCACATACCATCTGTTTAAATACCTTACGGGACTCCTCCTCCTGTAGGTAGCCAAACTCCACAATCCTGTCCATCAGCTCTCCGCCTATGGCATAGTCCATCACTATGTACGTGGTATTTGTGGTGTCGATTATGTGCAGAAGTTTAATGATATTGGGATGGTCTAGAGATTTCATTATTTCAATTTCTGATTTGATGAGGCTATTCTTTGTGCCTTTTGGAAGAACTTTTACTGCTACCCTTGTCTGGGTGAGTAGATGGCTAGCCAATTTTACTTCTCCAAATGCTCCCCGACCAAGGGTCTTTAGGATTTCATAGTGCTCTGTTAGAGCCTCTTCGTCAGAGGAGTTGTACTGTAGGATGTTGCCTTGAGCCATTTCCCACTTCTTCCTCTTTGTTGATATAAAGGCTCGTACCAACACCAACTAGTGATGCAAGATAAAAATTAATTAAAGCAGATCTAGGAAAAACATTTATAGCTATAAATTCCTGCGGTTAAAAAAAAGATGGATGTCCAAAATAACCTAATGATGCATGTCATGGTCATAGGACAACAAGAACAAGCCAAACCCAAAAGAAATAGAAGAAATGCTCAAGTCCAGAGCAGAAATTGGTGAAATGGAAACTAAATTACAAATACCAATGTAACAAAGACTTGATTATTTTAAGAATAAATATAATTGATGTGATCTTAACCAAAATAGCTAATAGAAAAATTGAAGATACAATTTAACAATATTAGAGACAAAATAAGAAACTAATAGAAAACTTTAAGATACAAGTTAATAATATGGGAGACAAAATAACATTCGATTACCAGAGATACAACTGAAATCCAGACATCTAGACAATCACTAGGGAATGTTTTTAAAATGTTCCAGTGAATTGGAATAATCTAGAATAAACTTCTAGACACACATTAGCTACCAAAACTCAACTGAGAAGATATAAAACACCTAAACTGAAAGACTGTCAGAGTCAGAGGCAGTGGATGACAATACAAACTGTTTTCTGGACAAAGCAGGGCAGTTGCTCATCTGAATTTACAGCACTGTGACCTGCTTAAGCTCACTCCAGACAAAAGTCTCAGCATGAAGAGGGGAGGTTGGACAAGAAGTCACACTCCTGATGAGCTATTGACAACTGATAGATTCCGGGAGAGGGAGAAAACTTTTTAAGGGTGTGGCCCCTGGTAGGTGGGACCTACCACACTTCAGTGGAAGGCCATATATCCAAGAGTATAAGGACAACAGAGACTGTACTTGATGGTGGAAAACAAAACAAAAAGACACAAATATGGGTGGTAGGAAAGAGAGTATGGAAGATTTGAGAGAAATTGGAGAAAGGGATAAACATGACCAAAATATATTGTATGAAATTCTCAAAGAACTAATTTAAAACAGAAAGAAAAGCAACAAAATTGAAATAGTAACTTAAAATAATCTCTTTACAAAACAAAAACAAAAAAAAACAAAAACAAAAAAGAACAACAGAAAAACCTTCAGGACTAGACAAACTCATTGGTGATTTCTATCAGACCTCTGAAGATCAGAGTGCAGAGCTAAGCCACTAGTTAGCCATAGAGGCCAGGTGTTGATGGCTCACACCTTCAATCCCAGCACTCAGGAGGCAGAGGCAGATGGATTTCTCTAAGTTCAAGACCACCCTGGACAACATGAGATTAATCCAGTCTAAAAGAAAAACAGAGCCAGCTGGTGATGGCTCATACCTTTAACCTCAGCACTAGGAAGGTGGAGACCTATAGGGATATGGCTGGGCAGAGAAAGGAATATAGGGTGGGAGGAGACAGGAGCTCATTGTATTCAGTCTGAGGATTCCTGGAGACAGACTCTTGTACACTTTCATTCTGAGGATGGCTAGAGGTAAGAAGTCTCTCTAGTGGCTAGGTTTTTTGTCTTAATGATCTTCAGGAAAGCTTTGTTAGAGCATACATAAAATATCACCAAGATACCAGTGCTTCTCAGACGATTGCATGAAATGAAAAGGGTTAGGATGCTTCCAGACTCATCCTAGGAGCGTGTATTACTCAGGTACCAAAACCAGGTGGATAAGGTAACAAGAAAAAGGTATAATCAACATCCTTGGTGAACACGGATGCAACAGTCCTTAGGAAGAGTACTTAATAGTTCACACGAAATTCAACAGCACTTAAAAGGACCATACTTGATGATGAAGATGGGTTCACCCAGTCATGTAAGGGCTGTAACATATGCCAACTGAATAGCAATGTTGTGCAGAAACAGAAGGGCAAGAATCAAATACTCAGCTGAAAAGAGTGAAATTGTCATTTTTCAGGGACAACGCATAGACCTGGAAACCATGTTGTGTATAACAAGCCAGTCCCACAAAGACATTTTTTTCAAATCTTGGATGTCAGGTTGGGGAGTGGACCTGATAGTAAAAGGGAATGATTAGGGATGTGAAGGGGAAAGAGGAGGGGGTAAGTATATAGAGTAGGTGAATATTACCAAAGTACATTATGTACAGATACAGAAATGTTACACTGAAGTTTTTTACTTTATATGCTTAATAGTTACTAAAACAAAAATCTTTAAAAAGTAACAAGAAACAAAGAAAATGAGTAGTTAGAGAAAGAAAAATGGAGGATAGTTAACACAGAAAATTTTAAAAATGTAAAAATTAACATCTAAAACCAGAAACATAAATTACATAAAATAAAACGAAAAATGAAAACCAATACCCCCAAAGCACAACCAGCAAAGTGAGAGAAAAACTCACTCTGTCAAGTAAAACAAGTCACCAGCATCCGAGTCCAAAACTTCACCGATATCCAGGTCCAAAACTGTCACCACCATCCAAGTCCCACAGATCACTCACTACCCAACAGCTCTCTGTACTAGAAGGACAAAACCCAGGCCTAGGCAGTGTGTTATATGCACAGGTGTCAGTCATTCCTCACAATGACTCCTTGTGAGGTCAGAGCAAGACATGGACCAATGAGGGATGGGCACACTCCTGTCTAAAGGACTGTGTTAGCTACTCTGCTGTCACTGCTACCAAGTGACCCACAAAAAGTAACCTAAGGAAGGTTTGCTTCGGCTCACACTTTGTGAGAACAGGGAAAGCATGGTAGCAAGAGTAGTTGGTGTCAGCATGTGGCTGCTTACACTGTACTGGTCACCCCACCTCCAACACAGGCTTACAAACTGCTTCCTGGAGCTAGGCCCCCCTCCCCAAAGCTAGACCACCGACTTCCCAAGAGAGCATCACCTGCTAGAGACCACAAGTTCAAACACAGAAGTGTCTACATGGGACATTTCACAAGCAAACCCTAGGAAGGACTGGCTCCACTTTAACAGTAGTAACAACAGAAATGTTAACAATGAAAACATAGGCCCCTAAAGCTCTATGTTTTATTGGGTATAGACTCATATCTATCAGTAAGAAAGTGAATCCAGAGGATGTTCCAGTGACATTTGCAAGTAAGATCAAAAATGCTATGAAAGCAGCTGGCTGTTGTAGACCATTATTACACAGTGTGGTAATTTCTGATACCTTCCAATAAGGGCTTTTCCCGCTAAATACATCTAAATGAAATTTCTGTTTTCTGTGAACCTTGCATTAATGTTATCCTGAGTATTGTTTTTTAATTTAAGGATAAGTTTGTATAATATTAAAGTTTTGATAATTTAATGCACTTACTATGATTCTAATAATAATCTTTATCATTTTTTATAAATGACTTGCTATGGTACTCTGAAGTAACAAATATTTATTGGACTGATAAGAAATTCCAAAATTTAATAAAATATGTAAAACTGTACAGTGGTCCAGAGTAAAAATTTAATGCATAACTTTATTGTTTCTTTATAAGAACATAGATTTAAATTTTGTGAGAAACTGACTGCTTATTTCAATTCCATCCCCTTTGAAAATGAAGAATTTAAACAACTTTCATCTATCATTCCTTAAGGTCCTACAGTAAGATTCACCAATGTGGTGGCTGCTTTATAAAGCAGCAGATACTTGGCCAGCAGTTTGAGAAGGAATGCTAAATTTTATTAATTGAATTATTTAAAAAGTAAACCCATTATGGAAAAAATAAGTTATACTTCAGGCTACCATTCAACTGTATTTGCTTAAGCAGACCTACTGAGAATAGTAGTAGTTTGATAATGAGAATTAATAATTAGGACTGTCTGCAACTACATTAGGAATGTGTTAGTCTATGCTTTTGTATTTGTGTTTCCCTTTGTGGAATATTTGGCAACTACTACTAGATTAAAAATGAAATTAAATGAAAACTATGCTCTATGTTTGATATACCAAATCCTTAATCTTTATTTCTGAATTAAGTAAAATCATCTCTACTCTTGACAATCCATATATGAAGTGATTGATGCATTCTTTTTTGTTGAAAGTTTTCAAAATGCTCTATTTTTGTTGAAATACAATAATTACACATGTTATAAGACATAAAATACAATGATATGGCATCACCGTAGCACAAGGGGTCTGTCAGTTAATACAGTTTTTAATCATTTCTCTTTGTTGAGAGCATGCAAATTCCTTTCATTTAAGTATTTTGAAATACTAGTTCAAATCTGTTTTCAGCCACAGTTACCCTGCCATGCTGTGGTACATTACAAATGATTTATTCTACCTAACTGGTCTTCTATATATGTCAAACATTCTCTTCCTGTCTTCCTTTTCACCTACTATTCCCAGGCTTTGATGACTATTCAGTTTTATAGTTCTTTAATATCATCTTTTTAGAATCTGCAAATAAATTAGCTGTGGCATTTATTATTCTTCATGCAACTTATATCCTTCAGGTAAATCCATAGTGCTGCAAATGACAGAATTGAATTCTTGTTTGGGGAGGACTAATAGGACTAATATTTCTTAACACACATACCAGTTTCATTATCTACTCATCTGTCATGGATATCCAAGTTGATTCTGTAACAGGTTTACTCTAAATAGTGAGACAATAAATGTGAAAGTTGAGTCTCTTCAACATATTGATCTTCATTTCCTATGGATATTCCCCTTTAGTAGGATACTAGATCACATAGATGTTTGCTTTCTAGTTTTTTGTTTTTTTTTTTTAAATAGAATCTAGTGTACTGTTTTCCTGAGAGTTTTACTACTTTTTACTACTGGGAGTAGTAAAGGGAAAAAAATACTCTCCACCAGTATTTGTTGTTACTTGTTTCTATTTTTGTAATGGTCATTCTGATTGGATATGCTGATTGCTTGGTACAGTGCTGAACCTGTTGCCGGGTTGCTTCCAAGGTTGAACATTTTTTTTTTCATTTTTTGTTAGTGGATTATGACTGTTGTGTGGTTGTTGCTCAGTTCTTTTGCCAGTTTTAAAGTTAAGATGGTTTAATGTTTTGACTGCTGCCATGTTTGAGTTTCTTATAACTTATATTGATTACTAGCTACTGGATGAATGCTTGAAAAACATGTTCATCCATTCTGTGAGTTATGTGTATACTCCTGACTGGTTCCTTTGTTACATAGGTAGTGTTAGCTTATTTTATAATTTTTTTGTTGTGTGCATGTGTGGGTGCCTTCATGTGTGTGTGTAACACATATATGCTGTGTTTATTTTTAACTTCATCATAGTTTTGCCTTTGTTGCTGATACTTTCAAGTTCACATCCTAAAGCTACTCACCTCAACACTTGTCCTGAAGAATCTTCTCTGTATCCTTTTATTTTAGGTTTTTATTTTCTTTCATCTTTCAGATACTACATTTTGGCCTTTTAACTATTTTCACTTGAGCTTTTAATGTGGTGAGAGATAGGAATAAAGTTTCATTCCTTTACCCTTAGATGTCTAATTTTCTCAGCACAGATTGAGAGAATTTCCATTCTTTATGGTGTATTTTTGTTGTTTTTCCAAAAAGTAAACAAGCAAAACCCCAAAACCTGTTGTCTATAATACATAAGTGATTTTTTTTTTTTGGGTTTTTCAAGACAGGGTTTCTCTGTGTAGTTTTGTGCCTTTCCTGGAACTTGCTTTGTAGACCAGGCTGGCCTCAAGCTCACGTAGATCCACCTGCCTCTCTGCCTCCAAAGTGCTGGGATTAAAGGCGTGCGCCACCATTGCCCAGCTATAATACATAAGTTTACTTTGCAGTATCTTGTCTAAGAATGTACTTCATGACATGCTATGTAAGATATTCTAAATTTACAGTGTGATTTAAAGTCAAATATTCGAATGACTCCCGATTGGTTCTTTTACTCTAAGTTCCATTGACTATTTAGGGTCTAGAACACTTATGGAAGTGTTCTAATATTTCTGTGGAAATATACACTGTGTTGGGTGTGGCTGCACATGCTTGAACCTCCCAGAATCTGTAGAAAAGGAAGGGTACAAGTTTGGAGCAAGTCTAGACTATATAACAATTTTGTGTTTCATAAAGCAACAAAAAGAAAAGAAAAAAGAAAGAAAATGGAGGAGTAGAGAAAGAATGAAGGAAAGAAAAGAGTGGGGAGGAATAGAAAGAGGGATAGGGAAAGAGCGAGAGATGGGGGAAAGGAGGAGGAAGAGAGACTGCAGAAAGGGAAAGACTGCCATTGATGGGTATTGCTATAGGAGTTGCTTCGAATTTGTAACTCACTTCTTGTAACAGGGACATTAGAATAGTGGTATTTATACTAATCAATGAATATAAGGTATCTTTCAATTTGATTGACAGGGGAAGGTGTTTCTTCCTCTCTACTGTATTTCTTGACCCATGTATAGTTTTCATTTTGGACAGTCTTCACTCTCTTAGTTAAATCCATTCCTGTTTTTATAGCCATTGAAAAGGAGATTTTGGTCTTGAAAATTCAGATTTGCCACTTTCAGGATCATGTCTGTGGCATATGTGGTCTCTTCCAGAGATCTTTTGATTCTTGGCTTTTGTCCATTTTCTGTTTCCTAGTACCCCTACAAATGTGTTTTTGCTGATAGCATTTCTCTGTCCTGGATTTGGAGAATGGCTTTACATGCCCTTTAGTAAATACCAAAGTCTTTGCAATAACCAGATTTGTTATGTAAAATACTCATCATTTGTCTATCTCAAGTCACATCCTAGCTCTCACCTACTCTTGTGCTGTGGAGATGAAGTCCATACCTGATCTGAGCTCTTCTCTTGACCAAGTACCTAATCCTCATGATGACATGGCATGTTGCTTCTTAAAGAAGTGTGCCCTGAGTGCCCAGTTTGATGGAATTGTCCTCTTCATGCATCTCAGCACATTTGGTGCTTTATTTTTCTCCAGAGCACTCTCAGCCTATATGATATGTTTGTTGGTTATATTGTCGGCTTCCACCCAACTAAAATTTGTATTATGAAATGGTGGCACTTGTTTTGTTTTTATTGTTGTTCTCTTTATATGCCAATCTCCTCATGCATTACTTGGCATATAATAGGTCCGTGATACTTAAAGGTTGACCTGGTATTTCTAATTTCAATATAATTTATATAGTAATTTATGGATGTCATTAAGCAAGTTTCAAATGATTGAAAGTTAGAAGAAATTTAAATGCTTCAGATGGTGGGAGACAGGCATGAAACATTGTTTTAAAGTTTAAAATATTTCAAAGTTGATCAAGGTATTATTGCTACGAACATTAAGATTTGCAGTAGAGGCCACTCACATTTATGTTCTTTTTTATATGTATGTGTATGTATGTACATGTGTTTGCATGTGTGTGTAGGAATGCATGCATGGATGTGTGCATGTAGAGGCCTCAAGCACTCTTGACTCATTTATTGAGTCAGATTTTCTGGCTGAAACTAACCTGTCAATTTCAGATAGTCTAACTAGCTAGTTTCATTCTAGCATTCTGGTCTCTTCTTCATGATTGCTAAGATTAGAGGACACTGTCATGTTTCATCTACTAAATTGTCTCCCCCGTTCCACACTTGCAGTCTTTATCATATGGTGTGCATACAGAAATCAAAGATGGCCTCCATCAAAAAGACAACTTACCACCAGAGTAGGTCAGTTCGGGCTGTATCTCGACCATTGCCAGCAGTCTGTTGTGGGGGTATCTTTGTGGATTTCTGTGGGCCTCTCTAGCACTTTGCTTCCTCCTATTCTCATGTGGTCTTCATCTACCATGGTCTACACCCTGATTGTCATGCTAGAAACCTCATCCAACTACTGAGGGATCTGGATGCAGAGATCCATGGCTAGGCCCCGGGTGGATCTCTGGGAGTCCAATTGGTGAGAATGAGGAGGGTTTGTATGAGCGAGAATTGTTGAGACCAAGGTTGGATAAAGCACAGGGACAAATAGCCAAACGAATGGAAACACATGAACTATGAACCAATGGCTGAGGGGTCACCAACTGAATCGGGCCCTCTGAATGGGTGAGACAGTTGATTGGCTTAATCTGTTTGGGAGGCATCCAGGCAGTGGGACTGGGTCCTGTGCTCATTGCATGAGTCGGCTGTTTGAAACCTGGGGCCTATGCAGGGTCCCTTGGCTCGGCCTGGGAGGAGGGGACTGGACCTACTTGGACTGAGTCTACCAGGTTGTTCTCAATCCGCGGGGAAGGCTTTGCCCTGGAGGAGATGGGAATGGGGGGTGGGCTGGGGAGAAGGTGAGGGTGGCGGGAGAGGGGAGAACAAGGGAATCCATGGCTGATATGTAGAACTGAATTGTATTGCAAAATAAAAATTAAAAAAAAAAAATTTTATCAACCAAAAAAAAAAAAAAAAATCAGTGACAGACCTAAAAATATAGCTGAGGAAATTTTAGGAGGAAGTATCTGTCTATGTCAAGTAAGAATTGAAAGAAAAGCCTAAGGTTGTTTGTTTTCAGAAAATAGAGTCTTATGAGCTATGAAGAGAAGTCAGGCCAATAAATTAAAGGGCTGAAGTAGTTTGGTGTGGCCGCCATCTTGGATTGTTATACCAAGTGATTATACAACAAAGAATAAATAATATTTGAAAGGTACACCTTACTAGATGTATTTTTATCATTTATTTATTTGCTTCTTTAGACTTGCTTTTTCAGACAGAGTCTCACTATATAGTCTAGGTTGTCCTCAAACTCATGGCCTTCCTGTGTAAGCCAGCTGAGTGCTAGGATAATAGATATGAGCTAGCACACCAAGCTTTCTCTTGAAAAATAAATATCTGTGAATTTACTTTTCTCCTCACATCATACAAAATATATGGATTTTGGTAAACAATTACAAAAGTTTTATGCATAGAAAATCTCTCCATGGAAAAATGTTAACAGGTGACTAAGCGGCCCCAAAGTCACAGTCTGTATTGTGAACATGATTTAAGTATTAGTGACAAGAATATTTGTCATGCCAAGAAGTGAGACGCTAACTTTACCACATGGCCAGTCCTGAATCTTATCATGTGAATCATCAATCAGAATTGTAAGGTTGACAGAGTAGCATTTGGTCAGCTTGAAAAACTGAGTTTCTTTCATGGTGTTTCATTCCCATCATAAACTATGGGTGTACGGATTGTTAACATACCTTCGGTCTATAGTGTAAAAACAGTTTGGCATGATAGAAGAAAATAGTCAAATCATTAGTCAAGGTTAATATATCTCTTCAAATCTTGGAAACCTTAATAAAATATGACAGAAAGATAACAGAACCACTGATTTGTACTCTAAATATACCATGATTTTGTTTAAAGTATGAGTGTTTTAGAGGAAAGGGAATCCTCATTGTATTTTTGCTTCATTGACTTTACTCTCCATTATTTTTGTAAGGTAACTGTAGGAAGAAAGGTACATTACTACAAATGTATTACAGAGGTAACTACCTTCAAGGGTAACATTTGACTGGAATGAAGCACAGCTATGGCATGCCCCTCAGTCAGAAATAGAACATTCCTTGGCATCAATAAGCTACTTTCTTGAAATGTGAGTGTATGTGCAAACTTATTTTTGAGTTTTCCTCTGACAATAATTTTAGTGCCATTCTCTTTATTTAATTTTTCTTTAATGTTTTATTATATCTCCATAGATAGGTTTATCTGTTAAATAACTACTCTTCAGTATTTCAGAGAATACTGTTTATTTTAATAAGTGCATGAATGTTCCAACTGAACTTAGACTAGGTACATTCATATATATATATGAATATTATAATATGGCTTCTACCATCATGGAAATAAGGAAAGAAAATGTCTGTGTAATCATCACAGTATTTTATTTTTCCTTTTATTGAAAATTGATTTTTTTTCTCAAATAATATCCTGACTATGGTTTCCCCTCCAGCAGATCCTCTCAGTTCCTGACACCTCCCCTTCCTTCCAGATCCACCCTTTTCTATCTCTTATTAGCAGTCTTCTAAGTGATAATTACAAAACAAACACATAGGATTAGACCGAACAAACAGAAGGAAAAGAGCCCAAGAGAAGGCATGAGAAACAGAGACCCACTTGTTTGCACACTCTGGAATCCCAGAAATTCACTAAACTTGAAGCCGTATACATACACAAAGGACCCGATGCAGATCTGTACAGACCCTGGTATGCTGCTTCAGTCTTTGTGAGTTCATATGAGCTTTGTTGGTGTTTATACAGAGGGCCTTATTTTCTTGGTGGTGTCTTTCACCCTCCCTGGCTCTTACAACTCTATCTGCCTCCTCTTCTACGGGGTTCTATGAGCTCTGAAGGGAGAGATTTGATGGAGACCTTATCTTTATGGTAGAATGTTCCAAGGTACCTCACTGCAAAATGTCTGGCTTTGTGTCTCAGTGTATGTTCCCATCTGCTGTAGAAGGAAGCCTCTTTCATCCATCAGTCTTTTTGATGGAGAACCGAGGTGAGGTATTAACATATTGCTGTATTTGTATTGTATTTAACAAACTAACGTTAAAAACATGTATCATTTTCTGTCAATTTAAGGGTGAAACATTTGTATTTAAATTTTTTTAACGTTTTTCTCTAACACTTACTATTATTCTCACTGAGTTCCCCATGGTCAACTTTGATAGAAATTTATCCAAAGGAATAGTATTTGTGAAAGAAAGAAAGGGAGAAAGAGAGGGAGGGAGGGAGGGAGGGAGAGAGAGAGAGAGAGAGAGAGAGAGGGAGGGAGGGAGGGAGGGAGGGAGGGAGGGAGGGAGGGAGGAAGGAAGAAAGAAAGAAAGAAAGAAAGAAAGAAAGAAAGAAAGAAAGAAAGAAAGACAAAAAGAAAGAAAGAAAAGAAGAGAGGAGATTTTTGTCTGGGGGTGTAGCTCTGTTAAGAGTATTTAACTAGAATGGACAAGACCTGGGTTCATTCACTACTATCCACACACCTCCAACACGTTCACAGGATGGAAAAATGAAACATCTGCAAAAGAAACTGTCCATAGAGTGGGAATAGGGACTGTCTTAGTTAGAGTTACTATTTCTATGATGAAACACTATGACCAAAGCAGCTTGGGAAGGAAAGTGTTTATTCAGCTTACACTTCCACACCATAGCCCATCACTAAAGGAACTTAGGGCAGGAACTCAAGCAAGGCAGGAACCTGAAGGCAGGAGTTGATGCAGAGGTCATAGAGGGGTGATGCTTACTGATTTGCTTCTTATGGCTTGCTCAGTCTGATTTCTTTCTTTCTTTTTACTTTTTCTTTACTAAGAAATCTTTTATTCATTTTACATACCAACCACTTGTCCCCCTCTCATCCCTCCTCCTGCTTACAGACTCCAGGACCACAAGGGGGGGGGGGGCTGCAGTCCCACTTACAATAAGCTGGGACTGTCCTTATCAATCACTTATTAAGAAAAAGTCTTACAGCTAGATCTTATGGATGTTTTTCCTTAGTTGATGTTCCCTCCTTTCAGATAACTGTAGCTTGTGTCAAGTTGACATAAAACTAGCCAGGACAGGGCCTATGTGACTTTATTGAAGCACTTAGAACAGGGATTGAAACTCTTCTTTAAAAGGACCAAATTAATAAACTGTTGCTTGAAAGTACCATTACTTAGCATTGTGTTAGCAAAACTTGTCACACAAATTTTTGTTATAAAACAAATAACCTTGACCTTCATTGTTGTTCAATAAAGCTTCTAAGGTTATCTCTGTTTGAGAAACATTCATTTGTGTTTTGTTTGTTTGCTCTGAGAGATTTAGTTGTTCTGAAAGCAATAAACATCTTGAATTGTTTGCACTGCTGGAGATTGTTCCTTATCAGCAATTTCTCCCTCCCACTTGTTAAAAGAAGTGCTATGTTTACATCTAATGAAAGATGAGGAAGGTATTTAGCTTTACCTATTTGCTCCCTTTAAGGTAAGACAAGAATTAACTGCTTGTTGGTGCTGATTCCCAGAGTACTAGTACAGGTTAATAAAGAATTAGTGGCCAAGACTTGAATTGTGCAAAGCTGTTTCTACATACTGTCAGTGGACTTTTACAGAACGTTGTACCATTGTATATGTTTTACATTGTGTTTGTTTTAGTCTTGATTTAATTGTACTTTTCTCAGGACTGGGATATTTTTTAAAGTATTTTTTATAAATCTGTTAAATAAATTATTCAGGGTGGTATTATTTAACTTGGATTGTTTGGATTATCAACCAGTTTTCACTTTTCAAATGCAGCTGATTTTCATTATTCTCAGGAGAATATTTCTAAAGTTGCCTAGGACCATTTATTAGGACAACACAAAACCATTACTTCTACGAAAGTACAAGATTTCCTTTGGAAAGCTTTTGCCAAGATATTTTTCACCACTCAAACAACATATATCATGTTTTTGTTGTTGTTGTTTTGTTTGTTTTGGTGGTAGTGATGGTGTGGTTTTTGTTTTTTTGTTTTTGGGGTTTTCTTTTGGCTTTTTCTGTTGAAATATACATTTTAATGTAAACTGTTGCTTCTTAATACTGAATTCTCAGTCAAGAGAGATATGTATGGGGAACTTCTGATCGAACAACAGAAGACTGAGGCATAGATGATGGTGCTGCAGACAAGTGAGTTTCAATGGGAGCTTCTTTTCTTTTTTCTTTTTTCTTTTTTTGCAAGAAGAATGTGAAGGGACTAAACCCGTGAAACTGTAAGCAAGCCCCAATTAAATGCTTTCTTTTATAAGAATTACCTTGGTCATCGTGTTTCTTCATAGCAATAGAACACTGACTAAAATACCCACAAATGTAAAACACTGTCTAGACTATCGGTTTGGGATGGAGGGTCTAAGTTTGACAAGGAAGCAAGTTCACAAAGACGAAATGAGGCCTGGTTCTCCCTGTTTACTCTTTGTCCTTATCCTTTCTTTGTTGTGGTTTTCCTACTGGACTTTAAAATGGTGCTTAATAACTTGTAAAAGCTTCATCTGCTTTAAATATATCAATGGTGTCCATGTTGCAAGCTTCAACTTTGGCTTATTGCTTTTTTTAAGTATGATTTTTTTTTGTTTTCTTTTTTTCTTTATTTTACTGTGGCACATGTTTCCTGATAGACAATAGAATCACTGTGTGACCCCTTCCCCATGACCTTATTCATGCCTTTGTGACAGGGGAGTTGTAAATGTCATAGCTTGGGTCTTGGCAGTCATAACAGGCTAAGTCCAGTTATCTATCTTCAGTAGGCCAAGTATAATGACCAGTGGGTAGGTAGGATAGTATGGAGAGTCTGAGAGGAACTGGATAGGGAAAATAGCATCAAAATATATTGCACAAACCATTTAATTAGAAAAACACCATGAAATCATGAAAAGCAAACACTGGCGATAAGGTCATGGGACACCGGAAGTGGCTAGGAGGGTGTCAGATATGATAATACTACCCATTATAAGGTGGCCTGATAAGTTGTGAGTATGTATCAAACCTCTTAGTTGAGAGATATGCTCCCCATCTGACCAGGTACTAAGGTCAGTCTTTCCCCTCTTCCAGCATGAGATTTCAGTTCCTTGGATCTACCTTTACAAAAGTCAGACAGGAAAAAGGCCAGTACAATAGTTTATCTTTAAAATATTTTCCTTTTGTGACAGGAATGTTATACTTCCAAGTTATAATGTTGAACTAAAAGCCTAAAGTCCTACTGTTACACAAGAAAGATAAACTAAGGCAAGATTTGGAGTCATTGTGCCCGCAGTTCAGATTGTCTTGGTAAGTTATGCTCTGGTTGATCTTGACTTTAAATCTTTACATCAGGATCTACCATGTAGTGGTTACCGACTCAGGGGTAGGCATTTTTTTTTTTTTTTTGCTTCTTATTTGTTTTGTTAATTAAAAGCATTTAAATGTGGCTTAGAGACCCACTGGGAAACCACAGTTGGTATTAAGATTTTAGAAACTGAAAGCACTTCAAATTCAGCAAATATGGATAGAAGCCTATTCTTCTCAGATCTTACCTTATCTGGCCAGAAGCAGAAAATTCTGGGAAATGAGGCTGTCATAAATCCCCTCTCTGGGTGGCTTCTCTCCCAGTAAGAAATGTTGAAAGTGAAACTACATAAATTCTTTCTCTGTGAGACTTTTATGGTCAATAAGAAAATGGAAAAGATTCCTGCACCTATATAAACAAAAATTCCTCACTATAGACTTCAAATGAGCCACCTAATGTGAGCTTCATATGAAGTTATCTTCTAAGGCTAATCCCTATCTAGCTACCTTATTCCTATAGTGGAAAGAACTGAAACATAATAACCTGGAATCTGAGAAATAGTTACCATTATCTTCATGAAAGAATAATAAAAAGCGAAACTCAATTGACAGAGTAAGGATCACTGTTTTCTTAATCTGTCTGTGGTTTGATTGATCTTGACCCCAGGCCATTATTTTAGGGTCTGTCAAGTATTTTGTTGGTTCACCAACTTTATAGAGGCTTGGAGGTCATTTCTCATAAGATATTTATCATTTTTATTAGTTTTAGATTCTCCTTTGTATTCTAATATGAGAAAGAAAGAAAGAAAGGGTGTGCATTTGGGTGGGTGGGGAGTCCAGGAAAATCTGGGAGGAATTGGAGGAAGGCAAAACATAATCAGAATATATTGTATAAAAAAATCTACTTTCAATAAAAAAAGGAGAGGGAGAGAAGAAGGAAAAGGAAGAATAGGAATAACAACAACAACAATAATAATGATGATGATGATTATTGTTCCTGGATTTCAAGGAAACTATAGTAAAGAAAGATTCTAGGAAGCTAAAAAGAAGCAGAATGGAGAGATGGAGTCAGGATAATGGAACGATATCAGCAGCCTGGCTGTCTTCTCAGGCTACCATTCCATTCCCATGGGGGTAAGGTCAAGGTCAGAACCCCATCATTGTAGGTACAAATGTGAGTCCAGAGAGCACCTGAGGGCATGTCCAGGTACATGTTTTCTGGAACAAAGAATTGAATCAGAAATACATGAATAGTGATTTAAATATAGGCAACCTATGAAGAGATAGACATATTTTTCAATAGAATTGGGCTACAGAGACAGACAAGGTCCAAGTCTAAAAAGTTCGGGCCATGTGTCCTTAGAGGCCTAATCCTTTGTAGGTAATTTCAAGGTTGTATAGCTTTCTGCCTGAATTCTGTTTTGTTACAGGTAGCCTGTGATCCCAGGACTTCCTTGTCTTCCTTTGCTAATTGCATTATACTTCCTGCTCAGTGTACAACTGTAGCTTAAGTTTTCTTGCCTGGCCCACAGTCAGGGCAAATCTCTTTCACCTCCAGTCCCACAGCCTCTCAGACCCGACCAAGTAAACACAAAGACTTATGTTGCTTTCAAACTGTATGGCCGTGGCAGGCTTCTTGCTAACTGTTCCTATAGCTTAAATTAATCCATTTTCATTAATCTATACCTTGCCACATGGCTCGTGGCTTACCAGCATCTTCACATGCTGTTCCTCATCGTGGTGGCTGTCAGTGTCTCTCTGACTCAGCCTTCCACTTCCCAGCTTTATTCTCTTCCTTGCCCCGCCTATACTTCCTGCCTAGCCAACGGCCAATCAGTGTTTTATTGATTAATCAGTAACACATTTGCCATACATCCCACAGCATACAACAGCTGAGTCTGTGGGGTCTAAGGCTCTATGGGTAACTTCTGAACCTTTCCCCAAATACCAGGGCACAAGCAATGCAATTTTGCTCCAGACAATCTTGTGAGTTTTTGTTTGTTTGTTTGTTTTTGTTTTGTTTTGTTTTGTTTTGTTTTTTAGGATAAGGGTTCAAGGTTGGTATATTTCCCAAAGGTCTCATTCAACCCAATGAGAAAGAGAGCAGGATCTTTAACTCTTGAGTAAATTACCTCCTAATTTGGATGTAGTCACCAGGTTTCTTAACATGTAGTTCCCTGTGCTGATGGTTCTAGCATGAATCTATTCCTATGGGACCTTAATGGGTGGTATAAGAGCAAGCAATAAGTTTTGGTTTTTTGATCCAAGAGGACCTGTATATGGACCAGACAGCCATTAGTCCTTTGAAAAAAAATTTCATGCAATTGTAACCTTCTTCCCAGCTCCTCTGCTTTCCTCCAAAGACACAAGAAGTACACAGGACTAAATATTGTCCTTCCATGTATGGTCATAAGCAAAGATAAAGTTCTGAAACTTACTGCTATTTGATATCAGTCCTCAAAGAAGTTTATTAGTGTATCTTGTATTGCTGATCACCTGTTATTGGAAATGGGACAGTGACTCTTCCCTTAAGAGGAATATTATAGGCATGTGGGCTGGCTAGTTTTTAACTCAATTTGACACAAGCTAGAGTAATTTAGGGAGAGGGAATCTCAATTCATAAAATGCCCCCACCAGATTGGCCTGTGGTGCCTTTTCTTGATTGATGTTTGATAAGGAAGAGACCAGCCCACTGTGGGCAGTGTCATCCCTGGGCTGATGTCTTGGGTATTATAAGAAAGCAGGCTTAACAAGCCATGAGGAGCAAACCATAATCAGCACTCCTCCTTGGTCTCTGCCTCAGTTTGTGCCTTCAGGTTTTTGTCCTGTTTGAATTTCTGCCTTGACATTCCCATTGATGACTGTTACCTGGAAATGTAAGACTGAACAAACTCTTCCCTCCTGAAGTTGTTTATAGTCATGCTGTTTTAAGAGGTTATCAAAATCCAAACTGAAACTGAAATTGATGCCAGAGAGTGGACTATTGCTATGACAGAACCTGACTGTTCTAGGGAGGACTGTAAAAGTTTTGAAATTTAGATTAGGAAAGCTGTTGAATATTCAGAAATCAGTGGACTGTTCTGTGGGAACCTGGAAGCTAAGATTGTTAAAAGAAATGCAAATAATGGAAACCTGGCTTATAAAGTTTTCAGAGGAAAGTTTGAGTCTCTCAGAGAATCTATCAGGGCCATTTGTGTGATGTTTTGAATTAAGAATCTGTTGTTCTGGTCAGCTGTGGCTGAAGAATCAGTTGTGATTAATAAGAGACAAGAATCACTAAAGTGAAACATTGTCTTTCTGGACAATCGATGTCGGTCTGCTGGGGCAGGAGAATCTGCTATGATTAACACTTCTGGGAAGTGTTTCTTCAGGGTCAATGCACAGAAGCTGTAATCTAGAGTCAGGCAAGACAGAATCTCATGTTGGCAGATGAACTTGGTAATATGCAAGAGTCAATCAGGTGGTTCTGGTTTTGAAGGCATGAAAGGGTTGTGAAGAGAAGCTGAGGTGTGGCACTGTGTGGTAGAGCTGGAGTCCCTGAAGAAAGGGCACTGGTGAATGTATAACCTCAGTTGCAGTAGAAGCTCCAAGACTGAAGGAGCCTTGGAGAGAGGCTGAGGCTTGGAAGCATGTGGCAGGATTAGTGGACCTGAAGAGTGCCCCAGAGAGACTATTGGTGAAGGCGTAGTCAAGTTGTAGGCATTTTAGAAATGACAGTATAATGGATGCCTGCCAGTGACAGTAGCAGCTGTGGAGAGGAGCAAGCCTGGGCCTGGGAGACAAGCCATATGTGCAGAGGTTGGAACTGCAGAAGTGACCCAAGCCCTTTGGAGGAGTCTAGAAGATACTGAGTCAATCCCAGACATTGACATAAAGATTTACACTGTTGAATTATGGTTTATCTTTGTTCTCATTGTGATTATGCCCTGTTTATTTCCTCTTGGAGTTATGGACTTTGGAATTTTACAGAGACTATGAGTAACTTAGTGAAGCTTTGAACCTGGAAAAAGGATTTGGGATGGTTTTGTTAAGGAGACTGAAATAAACATTAAAGTATTTGAAGTAGTAAAGGCTGTGAACTTTGAAATGTTGGAATGTTTTATATTATGATACTGCTATTACTATGAGATTCGAAGACTGAACAAAAAGGGAAATGTTATAGTTTTACAATAATGTGCTTCCGTATCAACTTCACAACTAATCAGTGGTACTTGATAGTTTTGTGTCAACTTGATTCAAGCTAGAGTCATTTCTGAAGATGGGACCTCAATTGAGCAAATGTCTCCCCTCACCCAAGATTGGCCTGTTGCAAGCCTGTGAAGCCTTTTCATGATTGATGTTTGATGTGAGAGGAACAAGCTCACTGTGTGCAGTGTCATTCCTGGGCTGATGGTCCTGGGTGCTACAGAAAAGCAGGTTATGCAAGTCATGAGAAGCAAGCCAGCACTTCTCCATGGCCTCTGCGATAGCTCCTGCTTCCAGGTTCCTGCCTTTAATTCCTGCCTTGACATCCTTGGATAGTGGACTATAAGCTGAAAGATGAAGTAAACTCTTCCCTCTCCAAGTAATTTTTTTAGGATGTCTTATCACAGCAATAGAAACCTACTTAAGACAACATAGGACTTTATGGATGATTAGAAATCCACTTTTTACATGCCTTCCATGCCCTGATATTTCTTTTTTGTTCTTTTTTCCTTTTGGTGGGAGGGAGTATTAGTATTTTCTGGGAGAGTGTCTTGGGACCCAAACAGAAGGTACTTCAAAACATTCCCTGTAGTTCTTAGAAAATAATCCTAGCTGCAGAATGGTGGTTTAGTTTAAGCTTCCATCTGTGGGGTTTTTTTTCTCCCTCTCACCAGGTGGCTCTGTAGGGGAAGGGTGAGGGAGACTGAGTCATGATGAATTTCCTGGGAAGCAGACTTCAGAGACCAGCACCCAGGTGCAGATCTGGTTTAATGTGTATGTTCACTGGCATATATTCGTATATTATCCAATCAGCTAAGATCATGTCAATTTGCTGTTCAATGAGTCCAAATGACACATAACCTGCATTATGTGATGGGGGGGGCAGTATGTCCAGCCACTGTGTCTGCAGAGACAAAGGGCAGGAAGCAGGCGAAGCGCTGGGCTTCGGTGCCAAATTAAGGGTCTGCAGTTAGCTGGGACTCCCTTATGAGTCATTTAGTGTTCCAGAGACACAGGTCTGCTCAGACAGTCACAGGAGATGTTGGCACTTCTCATGTTCCCCATCTTTTAGTGACACCATCTGAACAGAGGCTGATCCCTCATCCATCCATTGATAACAATTTTCCATTGTCCAGCTTGTTTTGAGGCCAAATAGAGTAAGTCCAAGGGAATGTATAGCAAACTTTCTATGGTGATCTTAGAGACACTGGGAGATGAGGGCTTCTGGAGTGGAAAAGAATGCCTCTCCTCCACTCTGTGTCCTCGGGAAGATCTGACAGGTTAGAGCTCTTTTTCCATCATTGCTTTCCAAGTGTCCCTGGGAAAGTCTGAACACAGCCACAAGAGAGTTCGAAACACTGATGTGAGCCTGCATGTCCTCTGGGGTTACTCTTCTGACAGTTTTGAACAAATTGTCTCTCTCTCTGGATTTAATTTTCCAATACTGAGATGTGGTCAGCACTACAGTCATCTCCGAGGCTATTTCTGTTTATTTTAGAGGAATAATACTTCTATGAAGAAGGAGAAGTGTGCGAACAAGTGGGAGCATTTGAGCTACTATCAGGCTGTTAGTTTTAGAGATGATGCTTGTTTATTAATGGTGAAATGGGTGGAGTTCTGTTTCACTGCATGTCAAACTCAGAGATTCTCATTACATGGGAAATTAAATCTATACCTTTGGTAGTTTTTCTGCCTACAGGAAATGCATGGGAGAACTTGAATGTAGTTAAGGTATGATAAATAAAGCAGTGATAAAGAAAGCATAGCAGTAGGAAAGTGGGGAGCCAAGTTAATTAAAAGTTCTGCAATGGAGGAGAACTGATTGCCCAGGGATGGTGTCTCTCTTTTTGGTCTCTAGGTGGCATTCTTCTTGGGTTTCCATGTTTCCATGATGCAGGGCTATTAGTGCCTCTTAGACCTCTGGGCCCAATGAGTTAGGAACTCATAAACTTTTGTCCCCAACTGAGATTGGTCCTAGATCACAAATTTGAGTCTTATCGTGACCTCCATTTCTTGATCTGGAGCTTCAGGGTGAGAGGGTTAGCACAGGTGTAAGGAGGGAGCCAGAGAGAGTCCCCATGGTTACCATGGTTATTCCCATGTTTCTATGTGTTAAATCATCTCCCTAACAGGTATCTCAAATGGTGACCAGTGAAAAGATGGTAACAATGGGAGGAAGTCCAGGGCTGTAGTAATGCTTAGAGGACTTAGCTGTATTGTAGACCCCAAGCAGCCACATGGATATCCTTGTCTTTTAGCAGTATTGTGCCAGGCTGCTCTTGTGGCCAGCACCATATTTGATCATCCATGTGGTCACCTCTAATTGTGGCCAGCAGGCAGATCTGAAAGTACACCGTCCACTTACAACCACAGTAAGAGTTCTTGTGTGTAGGGGTATATTTTGCTTCTGATTATCACCCAACTTAGTGTTGGTTGTCTGGGCACAATTCAAATGTAAACCCAGGGTGTTCCCATCTCCATCATAAGTGGCAGCTATTGGCAATAGATAGACTTCTTTGCTCCTGCCTAAGCACAAATCACTTCTCTTTGGACTCAAGTTTACCACAGGGTGCCATAACTTCAGAAGTGAAAGAAAGATGGTTGTATCTGGTGCACTGGGTGATCATCAGGCCACAGGCATGAGCTTGCCCATCATTTCCAAGAGTTCCAGAAAAAGTCGAAATGGTAGTGGAAGGAAGGAAGCAATGGTAGTGTGACCTGTGTGTGTGTTAAGATAAAGAAGATAGGCAGCTAGAATTTTACATGTATCTCCTGGCTGGCTGTTCATCCACAAATCTGAAGAGCAGATCTTGGTCCAGAGAACCCCTGATAATTTCTGGGTTCTTTTGTCCTGGAGGAAAGAATTGAATCAGTACACATGAGCCATAACAGCTGTAGAAGCAATGTATTAAGGATTTGAAAGGCACTCCTGGGAACAGAAATGGATTAAAAAGCTGTAATATACAAGGCTCAAAAGCCTTGTGCAATAGGATATCACTCCTTTACATGTCATTATACAGCACCTGCCTTCCCCTTCAATAGGAGGTGGGAGGGCTTAATGCTGCTGGTTGGTTTGTTTCTGTAGTCTATCTGAGCTTGGAGGAGTTTCTAGTCTTCCTTTGCCCATTGTTTCCTTTCCCATGTTGATCTTGAACCACTTTTCTCTAGCCACAACATTACACTTTCACAGACAGACACATTCTGAGAAGATTCCCAGCCCCTCATAATCTCATACTCTCATTGAATTGGTATTTGTATACTGTTAGGAATGAAGGGAGGTTTTTTTTGTTTGTTTGTTTTTTGATTTTTTTGTTTTTTGTAATTTCCTGTGTCCAGCTGTCTTCTGTTGTTTTAAACCTGTGTTGTTTTATTCCGTTTTGTTCAGAAAGTTTCAAGACTTTTTCTTTTCATGTATATTTCAATGTTTTCTGTTTGCTTGTGTGTTCGATTTTGAGAGTCTGCATCCTATGCTGGCCTGAAATTCCCAGTCTCCTGCCTCTGCCTTCTCCTGTGTGACAGGATAAGGGCAAAGGGGGTTTCTGCTTGGCCCCGTTTTCATTTCGTTAGTGCCTCTTAACCCTGAAGATGCTCCGTGGAGCTGGCACTTCTCTTTCAATGTCCAGCCCTTCCTGCAACGGGCTTAGATGCACCGTTGAACTTTCCACTCAAGGCAACTTGAATCATGCATCCTACTTGATGATTTTTTTCCCCCACAGGTATTTCAAATCATTTTATTACAGGATATATATTACTCCACCATAGAATAGGGACTTTCAGATTGTCTCATTCAAAATGCTTTGCATTTTCAGACGTATAAACTGGTTTACAAAGTGGTTACAAAGAGGTTTACAAAGTGATATTTATTCCTTTAAATCTCCTCTGTTTCCTCTTTTCTTGGAGATCCATGTGTCTCCCTTGGGCCCTCCTCATTACCTAGCCTCTCTGGGTCTGTGGATTGTAGCTTTTTTCAACAAATGCGTACAATGCCATGTTTTTAATACCTTTGTGTCTAATAATTATTTCTGACTCTTTTGCACATGAACAACACAATCTTGTGAAGTTGCAGTCCTGTTGGTAAGGAGACAGGTCCTTTCTAACATCCTGAAAAACACGGAGAGAGTGAAACATTAAGTCACATAGGTGCTTGAAACTGTCCCACATTTTCCACCCTCTAATTTTAAGTGGACGATTAAAATAGCTTTGTTAATAAACCTCTACTACATATTTTACTATAGACTATTTAATAAATTTGTTCTGGTATTTAGAATTGTTTTGTTTTCTACATTTTATACCTGTAAGTTTGTATGGGCCCAAGGACCTTTCCTCTGCGCCACTCTGATGCTCTAGGCATAAGAGACTCAAAGAAGCACATTTAATAGTGTGGAGCCCATGGGAGGAAAGCAAATTACCATTCCTTTTCCATTGCCGACTTAAATATCAGTGTCAGCTTGCTGAGGGATATAGTCAGCAAATGCAGTGGCCACTGATAATATTTTAACATTTAAATAAAATGAACATTTGCCACATTCACAGAGCTGCAATAAAAAGCACTATACTTTTCTTCCAACTGTGTATTGAAAATGTGTGATTTACCTATTCTACATTGTAAAACTTCAAATAGGTTAAAAATAGAATTTGTCGTTCTAACGATAGGTAGCTATGTAGAATTGTGACCACACTAGAATCTGTTGCAGATACAAATGTTGTAAAATCACCACCACTCTTTCCTTTCAAATAAAAAAATCATTAAGATAAAGTAAATGTTTATATAAAATATAAAGTTTCACCTCTGTAGCACCCTCAAACCAAATGGAACTTACACATAGTTTTAAACAGTTTGTTTTAACATTTATTTCTCAAAAGTAGATAGTAAGGTACTGAACAGTCACCCATACACCTCTAAACCACCTCCCACCCCTGCTCTAGACAATAAACCTCAATCAGATTTCACCAGTCACACTTAAGGAAAGACATGAAGTTGGGAGGAAAACTTTATGGAAAGGAAAAAGTGGAAAGAGCAGGAGTGTGAGTAGGCAGTGTGGGTACACGTAAATATGTTTCATGACTATAAATACAAAGCTGTGGACAGTGTGTGTGAAAATGACTATGATTCATTAGCCACATGTATGAAACTGTGGACAGTGTGGGTGAACATTACTATGATTCATTACCTACATGTATGAAATTTTGGACACTGTGGATGCACATGACTATGTTTCATGACTTCTTGTATGAAGTTGTGGACAGTGTGGGTGTACATGACTGTTATTCATTTTCTACATTATTAAATTGTGTTAAATTGTCAGATAATAAACAAATAATTTAACTGAACTTTCCTGTAATAACATTATAAAATGCATGAGTCACTTTATAAATATGGCTGTAGAGTGTCATTGTAGTCCTGCAGTTGGATGCACTAACACAAAGCACTTTAGAGAGCTCTGCAATCCACTAGCTAACTTTCCAGGGTATGAAGAGAGCCTTTGGCTGTCTTGCTTATTCTATGTATTTATAGTAAATGCCACAAAGAAAAATATGAAGCAGCATTTTTTTTCACAAAATCCCTATTAAAATATGATTGAACTGATTTAAAAAACAGGGGAAATTCAGTAAACATGTTTATTGATTGAATAAAGAGTAATATAATATTAAAGAGCTGAAGGGAAGCTACTGGTTTCATTCTTGTGTATGCAATAACTCAGCATAATTCTGCCTCTAGAGAGGATCACCTTCATAAGTATCTCTTCTCTGTAGCAAATGTACTGTGCTGTATTGTTTTTATCAGTGTACTGACATTCATATGATAATGGAACTGTTTCAAATAACTGGCCTGAATTAACAGGATACTTTTCCTGGCTCTGTGAGTCTTGTAGGCACTTGGGAAGATAAAGGCTTAAGTGAAGCATTCCCGTCACTGCTTCTGTTCACAATAAAGGATCTGAAGTCTTCACAAAAGAAATATTTTGTTTTCAGAAAATTATAAGACAATAAATCTTTTTTCTATTTGAAAAAAATTGTCTTGGAATTGTATCAAGTATATCAATGTGAGACTGAAAATTTTAAATGCATCACTGAGTAGGAAATCAAAATGAAGTATAAATGATGAATGAGCTTTATGAATTTTCAAAAAGAGTGCAGTGAAAGATTAATTTAGAAGTCGCTGTAGGTCAGACCAGTCCCATGTTTTGACAATAAGGAAGTGATCAGACATTGACTCTCTTCACTCTCTGTGTCCTCAGCTTCACAGCTTTCTTTATAGGGGATGAAGGGATTAAGCTTAGTTGTTCCTGGCATAGCTTTGCTTTTTATTGTATTACTTAGTCCTTATGTAAAAAGTCTCGTGAAATGGTAGCTACGAGCAATGGTAAAGAGGACAGTTGAAAATATGTTGATTGTAATGAAGACTAATACAATTGTTGAGTTTCAAAAATGTGTGTATTTTTAGAAAAGTCAATTCAATTACTTTATTATTTCTTACAACATGGTCTAGAGAGTTATATCTCAACATAAGGTGGCTTCTCCAAATCGCCTGAGAATAATTCAATTAAACTTGGCTAACAGTTATTGAAACCTTGTCAGAACACACTGCACTTTCTCCCTTTGCTGGTGGTAAAGTGGACTTAGTCCTCTTTCAACCACTTTTGTTTACAATGGAAGCATAAGCAGGAATGTGCAAACTATGTGTGAAAATATTTTTGAGTGACAGAGTATAGAAGAGCTTTTCTGAAACAAAGTTGGAAATTAGAAAGTGATAAGTGTGAGCACAGCACAGAAATGCAAAGGTGATTGAACTTTAGAAAAATATCAGTGGCAAGTTCTCCAAAGCAATAGAAATGCGAACATCTTAGCTGACTGAAGTCAGACGTTAACTGATGATATGAAACCCTGGCAATCTGAAGAAATCTTTCATTCTTCCTCCACATTTGGAGACCAGCCAGAGAGTTATGAGTGATGTGCAGAAACAAAGGAGTGTTCTCACTTTTGCTGTGGGAGCAGTTTCTCAGAGATAAACCCTCCATTGCACTGATTTTTACAGTGATCTAGGTATTGTGTTACTCCATTTGAGCTTGTCCAGTATCAAGTTCTTATGAGGTAAGTCCGACGACAACATTTCCCTTTACAAATGAGTAAACTGAGGTTAGAGCAATCCGAGCCCATGGCTTCAATCCATGAGTTTATCACTAAATAATACCTATTCTGCCTTTAAGAAGACTATAAACTCAAAATCCTACCAAAGGGGAAACCATTAGTGAGATATGTAAATCAGCTTTACAACAATCCCCAAAGTGGAATGTGTCAGAACTGGAGAGTGTCATTCTCTTTCTCCAAAAGTGAGAGGAGCAACTGACTCCCAGCATGTGTTGCTTTGGAAATGATTCACACCCTTTATTTCAAGAAACTTTTGTGAAAAATATGAGTGTGAGATTTTATATAGCCACTCCAATTTTAAATTTTAAAAACTAGATAAAAACTACAGAATTAATAAACCTTCATCTCTAGCATAGCACTGCAGTTCAGAGATAATGGGCAAGATTATGACATATAGTCCATATGCAAATTAATCCACTGACATAGTCACCTTTAAGAATATTACTGTCATACACATATCTTCATCGAGTCTCTGGCACTCTTTATAATTTTGATATATTTCTAAGTCACTATTCCACATTAGAAGATGATATTATTAAGACTAAAATACATAAATTTCACTTTTCTTATACCTCTTCCTCCCACCACTTTCTATCTGTTTCTCTATATGTCTGTCTGCCTGCCTGTCTGCCTGTCTGTCTTTCTCTCTCTCATACACATACACACACACACACACACACACACACACACACACACACACACACACAATCTCTCTCTCTCTCTCTCTCACACACACACACACACACACACACACACACACACAAACACACCGAGCAAACAAACAAGTTTGGCTTCTGTGAACAGCCATAGAAAATTCAGAAAATAATTTGTATTGACATCACATTAAAGGACAAAAAGATTATTCTACTTAAAGAAGTTTATTTGGAGTGAACATAAATTTGAATTCTCCATTTCTCTGCCTGTGTCTTCCATCTGAACTTGTCATTGTCTTTTATCTATCTGTTGTGTGTGTACCTGATGTCAATTGCCCCTTAGGAAGGTCTTGGTCTGTGTTATTGAATAGCCCAGAAAGCGTAGTATGTGAAATACATGGGTTCTTTCCTACTAGAAATTTTAACAGAGTTATATGAGGAAAGTAGTTACTCTACTGTCTTTGAGAAGACCCCAACTTATATTCAAAACAATGAATAGCTGTTAACAACTCGTATTAACATGTTGCTTATAACACTCATGTTGGATGTTAAATTATTTCTTTCAATGCTGCTGTTTTCAGTGGATGCTGTTGTACTTAGCTATTTAGCTAACAGATCACATATGCATACATAATTCTAGGTCAAGGGCATACTGTAGGTGCTTTTTTGTTTGTTTGTTTGTTTGTTTGTTTTTTACTTTTTACTCTTTCAGCTCTCAAATAAATACACACATGGCAGCTTAATCTTACTTATGAATGTTTCTAGCCAGCTTCTCTTAACTTAAATTATCCCATTTATCTTTTGCCTCTGGGCTGTTACCTTTCCCTATATCGGCGTATCTTTTCTTTCCTTCATGTTCTACATCTGGCTGGGTAGCTGGCCTCTTCTTTTCTTGTTCCTTGTTCCTATGGCTCTCTCTTCCCAGATTTTTCTTCTATTTATTCTTTCTGCCTACAAGGCTCACCTACCCTTTCTCCTGCCTTGCTATTGGCCATTCAGCTCTTTATTGGACCAATCAGGTGTTTTAGACAGGCAAAGTAACACAGCTTCAGAGTTAAACAGATGCAACATAAAAGAATACAACACATCTTTAAAGCATCATTAAACAAATGTTCCAGAGCATAAACAAATGTAACACGTCTTAAAACAAGGTTCTACAACAGAAGTGTACATAGTTTAATAGCAAAGCTATGCATTTTGTTTAGGTTGCAAAGGGTGATTACATGGGCAGAAGTCCAAGGTAAATTTGGTAACACAGTTCTTTTAAGGGAAGTTATGCTGGCTAAATTCACAGTGAAGAAACAAATTGAAGGTATATTATTAATGTGTATGCAAAGTCTTGCAAAAAGATCAGTTCTGAAAGTAAGAGGAATTTTCAGAAGTTATTCCCATAGATACTTGTGACAAATGAGCCCTTCTAAAATTGACATTAATTGGTTGTTAGCAATGCATTAGCCTCATAAGGCATCAAAGACTAACTGCTTGAATTAATTGGAAGTTTTCTAATAATTTTTTTTTTAATTCAAGTGTTATCATGACTGAGTTTAGTGAACCAAGCCAACATTGCAGGATAAATAATTTTGTTATATACAGTAAAAAGAATGTTAAATATTACAATTATTAAAAACAGTGCAGAAAAATAAAGGGAAAACAATAATTGGGCCGAGTTTGAAAATATGAAGGAAAGGTCTCACTAGAGTTGGCAGTGTTTTCCTAGTCCCAAGCCACCTGATGGCAACATCTCTCCTCATGTTAGAAGCTAAATATTGCTGCCTGTGGTTGTTCTTGGCTAACAACCTTTCACTTAATGCTAGTATGGTTGTATGGTTGCTACAAAATTGTTTACCTATTAAACACCACTTTGAATAAAGATTTGATTAAATATGAAAAATAGAACTCTAGTATTTTTGAGTTGTAAAAAGTACTACTGTGTTACCACCCATCTATTTTGTGTTACGTATCTAAGTTATTTGATGGATATGCAATTGACTTTTAAGTTGGCTATTTAAAAAAAAAAAGAGTTTCTCTGTGTAAAATCCCTGGCTGTTCTGGAACTCACTTTGCAGCCCAGCCTGTCCTTGAATTCACAGAGATCCACCTGCCTCTGTCTCCCAGGAGAGCTGGAATTAAAGGTGTACACCACCATTCCCTGCTGAAATGATTTTTGATAGCATCATATTTCCAAGTTCTCACAGGACTGTTGGAATAGATGTCTTAGCTTTCTAAAGCAAGAATGAAAACAGAGAAAAATCCAAACCAACTTTGGTCTCAGTAGTCAAGAAAAAACACAAATTAACATATGACTATAATGTGAAACATCAGCTAACTTTAGAGTACTTTTATGTTGACAGATCATAAATCAATTCTGTTAAGTTGAATTAAAATCAATAATTTTACACATGGACCTTGTAAGAAGTTAACAAGCTCTCAGTTTAACTTTACTTGATGATTAGTTGAGAATTTAAAAACTTATACCATTTCCAGTGTTCTCTTTCCACTATATGCTTGTGGTTGAAGATGTGAACACTTGTCTGCCATATATACCTGATGCCCTGACCCTGTCACTCTGGAACCATAAGCAAAAAATATTTTCTTTCTTCTATTAGTTTTTTTTTTTTTTTTTGATGATTGTGTTTTATCACAGAAACAGAAAAGCAACTAATAGAATCAGTCTGGTCCCAGGAGATTGATTCTGGGTTAGGGACTCCTTGATGAGGCTGCCTCTTTCTGGAATCCTAGATACACTAAGACAATCTTTTCCATATAGCTTGACACTAAACTTCAAGTACCAATAGCTCTTCAGCCATAGGTGGGACTTCCTGCTCACCTTTTCTCTCCATGCTAGAATTTGGTCTGGCTTCAGCATGTATGAGTCTTGTTGATGCTGCGATGACTGCTGTAGATTCTTATGAACAGCTGCCTGGATGTGTCAGAAAACAGTTTCTTTATAGTCAGCTACATGTCTGGCTCTGACACTCTTTATAAAACCTCCTATGAATTGATCCCTAAGTCTTAGAGAAGGACAGGTATATCTTAGGTACTTTGCAATTGCTGTGCTATGATGCCATGACCAAGATAACTTATAAAAGAAAGTATATAATCTAGGGCTCCTAGTTGCAGGGGCTTAGAGTCCATGACCATTGTGGCAGGAAACGTGGCATCAGACAGGCAGTCAGGAAGATAGAGATGTAGCTGAGACCTTACATTTGATCCACAAGTGCAAGGAAGAGAGAGAGCTGACTTGGAATGGTATGGACTTTTTTTTTTTTTTTTTTTTTTTTGGTTTTTCGAGACAGGGTTTCTCTGTGTAGCTTTGCGCCTTTCCTGGAACTCACTTGGTAGCCCAGGCTGGCCTCGAACTCACAGAGATCCGCCTGGCTCTGCCTCCCGAGTGCTGGGATTAAAGGCGTGCGCCACCACAGTCCGGCTGGTATGGACTTTTAAAAGTGCAAAGCTCACTCCAAGTGACACACCTCCGCCATCAAGACCATAACTAATATTCTGTCTAAAACAGTTCTACAAACTGAGGACCAAATATTAAAATATATGAGCATCTGGGAGTCATTCTCATCAAAACCACCACAAGATGTGATATAGTAGTCCTATTAATGGATGGAAAATCTACAGCCTCTGCTGTCTGAAGCTTAACTAGTTATAAGTCTCTGTATTAGTCATCATCTACCTCAAATAGCAGTTTTTCTGATGAGGTTTAGAGTTGTAACTAATACTAAAGACTTTCTGGAATAGTCACATGAAAAACTCCTACTGTAGAAGCTCCCAAGGTATCAACATATACTTATAGAAAAGTAGTTAAAATAGAGTTATCATGCTACAGAACAACAAAATTCCTACTAGACACCTCAGACTAACAAATACAAAGCTCATTGTTGGGAACAGGGTACCTCTATGGAAATTATTGGCCAGTGAGTTGCCATAGACCCTCTTTGTTACCATCCAGAACTTGAAAGTAAGATCCTATTGTTGAAAACAGAACACATCTAAGTCCTAGAACATGGAGAAAACAGTCTGCTACTGACCTGGGAGCTGCATCCCTATTGGCTAGTTTTCATAGTGTTGGAAGGTGCTATGCACATTGCCAAAGGAGAAAAGGGATCATCAACCTTGTGTATTTGTGCACCCCATGAACTGTAATAATGATCTCCCTGGGATGATAGGCCCACTGGTGCCAAAGGTGCACAAATGTCATAGGATTACCCCACCACTCTCCGAATGGATTTATGTCTTACTCCATGAATTGGAACCCATACCTGGCACAAGTAACAAGGCCAAGATCCTGTGGCAGAACAATCCATAATCCCTAGGGAGGACTTACAGTAGTCTTCTACTACCAAGACATAACATCATATATTATTTTTATTCACATCTCCTAATGCTCTCTTCTGCTTCCTCTTACCCATCCCCTTTCCTCTTTCAAATGGTATTCTCTTCAGCTTTTATGCCACATATATTCTATTATCATTTTTCATTCCTTTTCTTCCATACCATAATCTCTTCTATTTTATGCACATATATAAAAAACATACACTTATATATCATGTTCACATAAAATTATGCATGTATATACAGATATATTAAACTTTAGATTCTACATATCAGAAAGAATATGCATCTTTTGCTTTATGAGTCTGCTTTGTTTCACTTAAATAACCATAATGATTTGAACATGTAACAGTATGAAGTTAAAAAAACTTCTGTATAGCATAGGAAACACTCACCAGAATGAGGAGACAGTTACAAGGAAGAAATCTGTGCCAGCTACACATCTGAGGGAGGTTACTATCTAGAATCTACAAGGAATTCATTAAATACCAAAATTAAAAAAAAAAAAGCACAGTCAATAGGTGGACCAACCAGCTGAATATACCAGTCTCAAAGAAAAAAATAGAAATTCACACTAAACATTTGGAAAAAATGTTCAACATCCCAAGGCAAATTAAAGTCCAAGCCTGAAACTTAACCAGTTTTGAGATTCCCCCTTAGCTCCCTCAGAATGGCTGTCATAGAGCAGACAAAGAAGAACAGGTGTTGATGGGGATGTGAGGAGGGTAAAATGTTATAGCCATTGAGGAAATCACTATGGCATCAGTCCCAAAGGGTTTCAAGTCAAACTCCACAGAAAGATGTGCACACCATGTTTATTGCTGCACTATTCACAATACCCCAGTTATGGATTTTATTCTCTTGTAAAGAATGAAATTATGACAATCACTGGAAAACTGTCATTTTGAAAACAGTTTTAGGAATGGTTTCACTGTAAGCCTGACAAATGTGAAGGGAATTTTATCCCCCATTTAGCTTTCTCAGTACCCAGTAGACAATGCCATTTGAATTGCTTGGGTCATAAGGCAATTCTTTTTTCACTTTAACAGTTTGAGTATTGCATGGATAAAAGCAGTGCGTGTACTCCCAGAAGTGGGAAGAACTTCTGTGCTAGACCTTTTCACCTGGGAAGTGCTTCTAAAAAGCTCAACCACCCCAGTGCTAAATGGCTTCTCTGAGGTCACTAGGCACAGTCCCTGTTGTCAGAGAAGCCAGGTGCTCCTTGCAATTTTAACAAGGTCACAATGAGATCAGAGAATGGAAAGGCTACAATGGATTTAACATGTTAACTCAGCACACTGGAAACTAACACTCCAACATGCAACCAATAGAAAAATTGGTGAGACTTTTTATCTAGAGAGGTTCTAACAAGATATTCCTATTGGCTGATTTCAAAGATGCATGGTTCTAAGTATAATCTTATACTTTGTATATAATACTATAATAATTTTTCATTTTGTATCTTTTTTAATTTTCCTGTCATGTATTTTTTTGTTATTAAGTATTGTTTTCAGGGGACAAGTTCTCACTGTGCAGTCCAGACTAGCCTCAAATTCATAATCCTGTTTCAACCTCCCAACTACTGGAATCAGATGTTTACCATAAAACTCTACATACAGAAATATTTTAAAGATACTACTTCATATAAACCAGAAATCTAGGAAGACACATATCACTTTTTGACTTTTTGCTGTGTTTGAGTGTATGTTTATCATTATCAAAGACTTTCATATTTACTTACTTGGTATTCACAGGAATCATGGGAAGGACTTTTCTACAAACAAACACTGCTTGTGGCTCATTGAATTTGTTAACTTACTGTTAATTCTAATGTTCCTCACAAGAAATATTTTTGGTTTTTTATTCAATAAATTAAAAAGTTTGAGAATGTCATTAACTTGTTACATGAAGTAATCACTCATGTGGAAACACTGAAGTATTCATTTTATCATCTATAGTTTTCTAGATGAAAAGCATTGTTTAGCAATTCTTACTCTTATAAATTTTTTTTAATTTTCCCTAATGTTAAATGTTTCGTGTGTGTGTGTGTGTGTGTGTGTGTGTGTGTGTGTGTGTGCGCACATGTTCATATGACATAGCATGTATGAAGTCTAAGAACAAATTGAGAGTTTTATTTAGAGTTGATTTTCTCCTTCCATCTTGTAGGTTCTAAGGAATCATACTTTTCAGCAGGCTCCTTTACCTACTGAGGCACTTCATTGACACTGTTATAAAAATTTTATTGTCAAATGCAGGCTGTACTGATTGAAATTTGTCTGTAGGAAGTAGACAATATGAATGAAACACTGGTACCTAACAGTTTCATTTCCTGTAGGTGCTTTGTAAAAGTTCAGGTAAACTATTGAAATACACCCCAGCCTTCCTTTTCCTGTTCCAACTGTTTTGGCTTCCTTCTTTGCTATTTTTTTAAACCAGTTCTTAGATATTTGTGCAAGAATCATCTTAATAAGAAGCATAGGAAGTGGCATGCTTCTGGCTGAGTAGAAAAAAAATCTCAATTTCTGCATTTGATAATTGAAATTTGAAAAGAATTTTAATTATTTCATTTTTATCAGGGTTTTAATTTGTTTTAAAATTTTCATGGAAGCACTGTTGCTGATTGAAAAATATTATAGGCATATTAATTTTGCTCTGTTGAAAGATTAACTCTAAGCAGAATTCAATATGTGAGGAGAAAGTCAATAAACATGAATTAAAATACCAGCTTTTAATTATCTTACAAATGCGCATTGAGGGCCTACTGTGTATTAGTTGTAATGCTAGCAACAGCAGGATTTTGATAATATCTAAGTTTCTTGTTGTCATAAAATAACTAGTGAGAAATAGCTCTCCCTCTCAAGATGATCTATTTTAGGAGCTGAGTCTTTTCGTTGGACAGCAGTCATTGATAACCTTCTTTAACTAGTGATCTCTGTCCTCACTATGTGACCTACGTTTAACTGTACATGCCCTAAAGGTGTCACTATTACTTGCTACTGAAATGTTTCACAAGGCCAAGTAGCTAACAGAACTCATTATGGTACTGGCTTATTATGGTCAGTCAAATTGGCTCATTGACCGTAGCCTAAGTTACATTATCCGAAACAAGGTTTAATTTTTGTGTGTTTAAATGTTATTTCTCTATGTAGCTAAGTTTTCTCATGAGAGTTTACATTAAACTCTAAGTTCTTTTCTATATGTGTGGTGTAGGCTCAGGATAGTGTAGCTATGAAGCACAGGCATATTTAAATGTAGGTTTTGGTCTTAGGGTTTCTGATGCTATGATAAATACTGTGACCACAGATAACATTGGGAGGAAAGCATTTATTTCAGCTTATACTTTCAGGTGACAGTACATTCCTAATGGTAAGCAAGACATGGAGTCAAGCAGGGCAGGAAGTTGGAGGCAGGAACTGATGAAGAAGCTGTGGAGAAGTGCCGCTTATTAGCTTGTTCCCCATGGCTTCCTCATCCTCCTTTTTCATAGCACCCAGAACCGCCTACCCACAAAAGGCTGCACCCTCCCACATTAATCATTAACTAAGAACATGCTCTATAGGCTTACCTACAGGCCAGTATGATGGGGGCATTTTCTCAATTAAGTTTCTCTCTTCTCAAATGACTCTACCTAGCATGTGTCAAGTTGACATTAAAAATTAGCCAATACAGCTATGAAAAGAATTCCATTTTGGCTTTAAAGATTTTATTTTTGCTTGCTTGTGTGTGTGTGTGTGTGTGTGTGTGTGTGTGTATGTATGTGTGTCCATGAATGCAGTGCCCTTGAAGAACAGATGAGGGCATCAGATCCCCTGGCACTAAAGTTAAAGGTGGCAGTGAGCCACCTGAGGTGGTTGCTGTGAACCAAGCTCATACTTGTACAAGCAAGTGCAGTATGCACTCTTAACCACTGAGCCAGCTCTCCAGCCCCCTATGCAGAGACCTTTCGCTTCTTAATTATCTGCCCAAGACATCTCATTACAACACAATATAGCCAGGAAATGAAGAAGAATCCAGAAGACAAAATGAGTTTCTGACTCTTACAACTTTTATTTTATTTTATTTATATGTTTGGTGTGGATTGGAAGCAGGCAGGTCAGCAAGGATCATACCAATACAATGTCATCTATCTGTCCTGACTTTGGTCTAGTGTCAAGGGACATAGAGGCAGACCATAAACTTATCTCTCAGCTTGCAATAGGGAGGGCCTACAAGGCCACAACATAGCATGCTTTCATATTGACACTTTTGGAGAGAAAGGGATGAGGAAGGGAGGGAGAGGGAGAGAAGGTAGAGAGGGAGAATGCAGTAGAGGAACTTAAAGAGAAAGCAAAAGGCAACTGTGTGTGGTCTGTGACATAATCATCTGTATCACTGGCTATCATTTCTATTGGTGACTAGCATGACTCCATCTCTCCTAATATACTAACAACAAAGTGCCCTTAATTCCACTACCTTCAGCAGCTACTTTTCCCCTTTCCACTTTACAGAAAACCCATAGAGCTTATCTACACCCCATGCAATTTTCACTTAATTGTTTCTTGAACTACTACAATCATGATATCACTTCCGTTCTTCTACTTAAAGTGAAATTGGACTGAATGTGTGCAAATCTAATAAGACATTTTCCTGCCGCAATCTCCTGGAATTCATATCCATTTTCATCTACGACTCCGCTCCTTCTTGCAATATTTTCTTCTCTTGGTTTCAGGAAGCCTACTTGTTCCTGGTTATATCTGCTTCCCTGTCTGGCACTTCACATACTCTTGGATGTTATTCTCTCAAATTTCTGACCTGAAAACCTAGGAGGGCAGTAAATTAATTTCTCCTTCACTATCCTTTTCTACTTTCATCTTTTGATAAGATAGAATACTTTGTGGCTCTAAATAGACTGTGCAGATGACTCCCAAATTATATCTTTTAGCCAGACTGCTCCTATAACTTCAGATATTTTTAGCAAAGTATCTAGACAACATCTTTTCCATGATCTCTAATACATACAACATTTAAAATCTAAATTTGAACTCCCCTTTCTCAATTTTTCTTGATCCTTAAGCCAAATACACTATTCTTTTTTCCATACATTAGATAGATGCCAGCTTAACACAAAGCCATTAAAAATCCAATGCTTACCACTATGACATGAAGTCCTCTGGGGAAAGCGTTCTCCTTTTGCTTTTAACATAATAATAATGATTTGATGAGTTCTCAAAATGCCACTCTTTATTCACGATTTTGTGTATCAATTTCATAGTCTACTTTAAAGCAGAAATCAGTCACTAATTGCTTGTGTATCAACTCTCTGCTCACAACTTTGTAATAGTTGTCTATTTCCTTATTTCCAAACCCACCTTTCCAGTGGCTGAACTTTTCATGGATTTATTCTCTTCCTCTCTTGCTCTTGTTCTCCTATCTCCTCGCTTCACACCATTCAATTCCGGCTTTGACATATAGTGAAATCAAATAAACTACCATTTTTAAATTGGCAATTGAATAATTCTAGACCAAACTGCATCTATCTAGGTTCTCTAGTTCATCTACTGCTTACCCTACCCCTCAAAAGAAAATACAACAACACCAACACCAACACCAACAACAACAACAAACACGCACACACAAACAAAGTTTGCTTTTTAAAAACTGAAAGTATAGTGTAAGGAAATAGAAAAACAACCCTTCTCCGATTTCTTTTTAATTTGTGTCTTTTGACATTTGTGAGTTTTCCTTGTTGACTATCCAAGTCTAGTGATTCAAATACATATCATAACGTCATGAATAAGTAACAAAATCTCTCCTCCCTCATGTCAACAGACTAATGTAAAGTGAGCTAGCTTTCACCTGATGCCTGGAAAAGTGGTTAAAATTCCATTTAATTCTTTTAATAAAATATGAACTTCTAAAATTGAGTTAAATCATGTTTCATGGAGATAGAAGATAGTAAGTCATAATGTGGCTTTTTTTTTTTTTTCGGTTTTTCGAGACAGGGTTTCTCTGTGTAGCTTTGCGCCTTTTCTGGAACTCACTTGGAAGCCCAGGCTGGCCTTGAACTCACAGAGATCCGCCTGTCTCTGCCTCCCGAGTGCTGGGATTAAAGGCGTGTGCCACCACCGCCCGGCTAATATGGCTCTTAAAACAAGCTAGATTTAAACTTGTATTTTTGAAAGAAATCATCAAATAATAAAATCTACATGTGAAATACATAGAATGCTTATAATACCTGATAAAGACTTGACATGTTTGTAGTGAATATAAAAAGTCTAGTATCCAGCATAAGATATAAATTTAACCCTTGTCACTGTAATATTTTAACAGATACTATAGTTACCCATATTGTTGTATATTGGTCAAATATCCAACTTCCAGAAGCCATGTTTTTTTGGCCACAGGACTTTTGTTCATGACTGTAGATCCTTTGATGCCTAATGGTAGGCAAGGTATAGCAGAAAATTAATTCTAAGAACCCTTTTTTCTCATGGTGGATGAGAAATATTATACAAATATCCTAGATCAGTTTTCCTTTAACTGAGACTGTTCTGAGATGTGTTTACTGTCTGGCTTCTTTAATTTTCCCAGTAGGATTAAATTTCACTTTTCAACAACCATGGGTGGTTTCCTAACACAGAGCTGTTTGGCCACCTTCTTTTCCTTGTTTTATTTCTCCACTTTTTCACTGATATTTTATTTTTTGTTTCAATTTCTACTTTCTCTCAGCATCTGTGTCTGCAGTAATATAGCAGAAATATGCATACTGAAGTACTTTGAAAAGATGCTAATCATGTGTACAACTCAGAAGAGAATATTGTTATTATTTAAAAAAGAAAAGGCCTATATTTTTGCCCATTAAATGTTTCTGTTTCCTTTCCTGGATATGGAATTATTTTTGTCGACAGACAAATGTTAACATTTTTATAAGTAGTATGCAAAATAATATCAGATTTTCATTGCTAAATGGGTAATTAATCTCAGAAACTGAACCAGAATTCAGAAGGATATGTATGCTAAATACTAGAATTTAGATATTCAATATTTGTCCCAATAATTACATTTATTTTTGTTAGGAAAAATAGGAAATACATTTAGTATTAGAATGAGGAGATTCACATACTTCAGACACAGTGAAATTAAAACAGAAAAACTAACTCTTCAGTTCACAGTATCTTAAAGGAAATGGTGACTATGTTCGCTGCTATTAGTTTTCCATTCAAATTCTAACAGGCTTTAAGCTACTCACTGTTAAAACATTTGAGGATACACAGATGTAAGAATATTGCCAGGTAGTCACCTAAAGTGTTAGAACTCATTTGTGTTACCCCATTTTCTCTGAGACTGTCTATAAAAGCCATAAAAAGGCTTTATAAGACTGATAAAGATACAGCACATATGACTTTCTCTTTGTTTTTATTTGTTAAGGTCCAGACAAAACCTTTTAACATTGTCTCCAAGGGCTATCCATCAAGTTCACTGTAGCCCTTGGGTGTTCTCTTCTAGTATAAGTTGCAAAGGCGAAGCATGACATTCAGAACCATTTTGACATCTATTTTAAAATACTGCTAGGTTTTGCTTCCATCTCTGAGTAATCCAGGGATGCTTGCTTGCTTTTCTTTTTCTTTCTTCTTTCTTTCTTTCTTTCTTTCTTTCTTTCTTTCTTTCTTTCTTTCTTTCTTTCTTTCTTTCTTTCTTTCTTTCCCTTCTTTCCCTTCTTTCTTTCTTTCTTTCTTTCTTTCTTTCTTTCTTTCTTTCTTTCTTTCTTTCTCTCTTCCTTCCTTCCTTTTTCTTTCTTTCTTTCCTTTCTTTTCTTTTTTCTTTTCCACACAGTATTTGAGACAAAGTTGGAGACCTGGTTTTTTTGTTTACCTTGATGTTTCTAAATGCACTCACTACAGCTCACTAAGGCCTAGGTACTTAGAAATGTTGTCAGATACAAAGTGAAAAAGTGGTTTTCATTTAGGATCATAGAAAAGAAATGCAAGACCCCTCCATCCCTCATATGAGAGGACTACCTTTATCCATGTTTTAGGTATGTATCTTTAACAATCTACAGAACATTAGCCCTCGTTTTCAGGATGATCTTTAAATGTGGGCTTGAGGAAAAAAATATACTTTCCTTAAATGTGTTTCTACTCACTAGGGTTTGGCACTGTTCAGCAATTCATTTCCATTGACTATAGAACAAAGGAGCCTTCTAGATTCTGGAGATCTCTATGTGCACACAACTAACAAAATGCTCATATCCTACCTAAGGCCAAATTTTCCTTAATGAACATGAAGCACAGCAAAGACAATGAATGCCTCTTTATGCAGCTTGCTCAAGTTCCCAGCAGAGGCTACTGGGAGCACAGAGACACCAGAATTTCAGACTCCTCTGTAAAATAACGACTTACAGCTTAACTCTATTCTACATTACCGATTTAAATGAATTTCTCAACTTGTTTGAACTTTAGTTATCTCACAAATTATAATGTCTCTCTTATTAGCAGGTAATTACAGGGGTGAAAGGGGAGGCATATGTGAGGACTTCTGTGTGATGTCCATGATCACTGGCTTGGAATGCAGTTTGCTCACTCATCTGGGCTTTGCACAGACACTCAGCTTGTGCCAAATTGACTTGGCCTACTCTATTCTCCCCTTACATCTCTGCACAAGTTTCACTCTTGCATGTTTTCCCTGATTCCTCTGGCAGATGGTCCCTTCTGCTTTGGAGCATTGCTCCTTCCGAGTGCTAATTGTTTACATGATTACTTCCTGCTCCTTGCAGGCAATATGGTGTCTGCTCACCTGACTAGTTCTTCTCATTGTCTGTCGCTGCCCCCTAAAAGGTACTATAAATATTTTGTGATTGAATTAACATTGAGCAGGCAAACATGCTTCAATCCGTACAAAAATGCTAACAAATGTTATAGTAAGATATCAGGTTGAGGGTCTCTTGCTTGGTTTTCTGAGGTCAGAAAAGCTAACAAAAGGACGGGAAGAAAGAGTAGTGGGCACAAAAACAAAGAGAATTAACAGACATCATATGATATTGTGTGCACTGGGAACCAATTCTGACAGAGTGGTACAAGAACAAAGAAATGATAACACATATACAGAAAAGCTAGAATTGGGTGGAGTGTGCTCTCTTTAATAAAGGGCACCTTCTATGAAACCTGGAAACAGGGAGTGTTTCTTATGTATAACCTGCAGAGAAGGAATTAGCTAGTCTTGGTTAGAAGTCTCCAAAGGTGAATTGTTCACGATGCTGGCATCTGGGGAAAGAAGCTTCAGTTGCCAGTTTTTGCACAGACAACATCTGTTGTACTCATTTCTCAAAATCCCCAGAGACCACCAAGGAGCTGGTTTCCAATGCAAGCACATAAAGGTCCTTTTATTCAGGTTCAACCTGGGTCACCACACGGTAGATGGAAAGAAATGTGGCAGCGGCCACGAGCCCAGGTGTAGAGAGTTTTTATAGGGAAAAACCACAAGCTGGGAATTGGCAACTTGTGATTGGGTAGAAGGAATATGGGGCGAGGTGATTTTTTTGAAACAATTGGTCTAAAAACTTTGGGTGCGAAACCACATTTGAAACCATTAGGTTAGACTTTTGGTGGGGAACCACAACCCACTGAACAGGATTATCTGCACTGCTCAGCAGGATTATCTAGATATCTTCAAGGGCCTAAACTGCAGACAGGATGTCTGCAGAAGGATACTGCTCTGTATCCATTCCAGTTGTCATGGCACATTCCTGAGGTCCTTTCTGGAACTGAGTACAGCAGGTAGTCTGAGATCATGGCCCTTTTCCTAAGATGGAGCCTGTAAAGTCAAGTCTAGGCCTTTACACATCTGCATATGAACTAGCAGAAGGCTTTGCTGCTTTCCTGAGACTGATCTGGGAAAGGCTTTGCCACACCTAGATTTGGGCCATTAAGAATCTTGACATAGCCATGTCCATGTCAACAACAGACATCCACTCAGGATTTCACCCATTGTCCACACGTACCAACATATTATATAACAGAAGAGGCTGCAGGGACAGATGGTTTAGAAATTATGAACTTTCCTGGACTTAGAGACAACCAGATTTCTCGTTCCAGGACCCACATCAGGGTACTCACAATTCTGTAACTTCACTTGGGCAGGATCCAAAAAGGATATGTGCTGTGGGATGGTCTGTATGTCAAGTGTGTTGCTGATTGGTCAATAAATAAATCACTGATTGGCCAGTGGCCAGGCAGGAAGTATAGGCAGGACAAGGAGGAGAATAAAGCTGGGAAGTGGAAGGCTGAGTCATTGACACTGCCAGCCGCCAGGATGACAAACAGTATGTGAAGATACCGGTAAGCCACGAGCCACATGGCAAGATATAGATTTATAGAAATGGATTAATTTAAGCTGTAAGAACACTTAGCAAGAAGCCTGCCACGGCCATACAGTTTGTAAGCAAAATAAGTCTCTGTGTTTACTTGGTTGGGTCTGAGCGGCTGTGGGACTGGCAGGTGAGAGAGATTTGTCCTGACTGTGGGCCAGGCAGAAAAACTCTAGCTACAGAATATGCCTTTCTGGTCTTTGAGGGTACCTGCACACAAGTGGCATGCAATCTCTCTCTCTCTCTCTCTCTCTCTCTCTCACACACACACACACACACACACACATACACACACACACTAATAATAACATAATAGTAATATGTGACAGCAAATTAAGTGTTCAGCAACATTTTTAAATGGCTGCACTTCCTTTGGCTTTATGTACTGACTGAATGTTTGGAGAGAAGAGTCAGGCTGTTTACTATTACTCCATTCCTTTTTCTTTGAAGCACAGGTTGATGAATTTGCATCTTTACCATAACAGTCCTGTGTTTGCCATGAGCAATGCTTAAGTACACAGCTCATTTCTGCACACACTAATTTTGAAACACCACTTCAAAGGCTGCCATCGAGTTCATTCTCATTTCCACAGTATTATGTGTCATTGGCAGCAATGAAGCCATTGGAGTGCAGAGCAATAGGCAATCTTTTCATGATTGACAGGTTTGGTGTCACCCTGCTGTTTACTGAAGGAGCTTCCATTGACTGTCTGCTGAGGGCATCTGTTCATGAAAGGAAACATGACTCCTAGCTGCCACCCCATGCTGGGTTCTTCCTAGGATCACTGAGCATTGAGCCATCCTCATAGGATGATTTGTACAGTCTTTTTGTTATTGCTATTTTTCAAATATTGAAAGTAATACCCTGTATATTAGGTCTGACACTAAACTATATAATTTATTATGTTATGAGCTTACTGATACCCTTAGGTAAATAACCTCAGCTCCTTTAGTTCAGTTCAATGAATCTATTTTTTTATGTTTACTTTTTCAACACATGCTTTACAATAAAACTTACATTATGTACCTAAAGCTTAAAAGAAAAAAAGAGGAATGAGGGGGAGTTCAGGAGCACTGATTAATTAAAATATAAGCAACATACACTTCAAAATGAATAATGATTGTAATAGATTGTGACACATTAATTAGTAAAAGAATAATGTAGTGGAAGTGAAACAAATGTAAATAAACATATGGGCACATTGAGAGGAAAAGCTCTTTTGTTTGAAACAAGGCTTTCAATAATTTCCAAGAAATTTTGTAATAGAAATCATCATTTCCAACTGTTAGTATAACAATTTAATACAATGAAGAATATGTATTATAAATGCCAAAGCCAGGGTGAAATGATACTGAGGAGCAGAATAGTCAAGATATTTCAAAAGGCATGCTGCAGGCTCTTTATTAACTACTGGGGAAGAGAGCCCCCTTCAAGGAGAAACTTTAAAAACAGTGAGTTAAGCAAGTCCCTGAACTGGGCATCATCACCTTGGAGGCAAACACACCTGATTTTCTGCCAGGTATTACTAAATTTGCCAGAACCATAGTACTCTAATCTGACCTGAAAATAGAAAGACAATATGTTTTTAAGATACTATATAATATATACAGCATGCATTCTTTAACTGTCTATGTAATTAAAGATGTAGGCTGGGAGAGAAATGGTTTACATTAAAGGAAGTGAGATCAAAGGAAATCCACAGCAATAAATGATTCTGGATAAAAACAAACAAACAAAAAATAATAAAAGGCAAATTTGGTAGATGAAGTCATAGATTTTTTGTACAGAGTTTGCCTGGCTTGTGCATGCTCTGCAACACAGAAGAAACATTAAAAATAAAATCAAATTTTAACACAGAGTGTATTAGTAACATTGTTTTACTCGTGTTAAATTTATTGTTTGTTATAATAATAGTTATTGAATTATGTATTCATTTCCAAGTGCTGCCATAGCAACATACCATAGACTGGTTTTCTAAACCCAGTTTTGGAGTCTAGGATTCTTAAGAACAGGTTTCTGAAGAGTTGGTATCCTCTGAGACTTCTGTCTATAGCTATCAGTTGGTCCACATCACGCTATCCTTACAGCACCTTCTGTGTGCCCTTCACATGCATATGTATACTGATTTCATATTCTTATGAGGATACTCACAAGATTGGATTAAGCCTTATGCTAATAACCTCATTTTCATCTGATCATCTATTTATCATCAAGTCTTGTCACCTTCTATGATCCTAGATACTAGAATGGAGGAAAACCATTAAGCACATATTGGTTTAATGTTCAGGAATTTTCTGTTCCTTTCATAGCACAAATATCTGGAAACTGTCATTATGTTTTCAATTTATTTGAAATAGGGGAGGGGACCACATAATTATGAGCCTGAATATGATAAACAGAAATCACACTTCTTTCATCCTATTTCTCCTTCGCTTGTTCTTACCTCTCCTGATCTGGCATTTTAGCAATTGATCCATCTGAATGACAGACATTCTTTTAGTTAAGGTTTGAGTTTTGTCAATACTATAAGTTGAAGGGAAAGCAAGGAATATAACGTATGATCCTATTCCACAGAAGTTTGTAATGTACTTATGAAGCCTACAAATGAAAATTATGCAAAATGTTAAATGATAAAATGAAAATAGGCAAAAGTGACAGAAGAGAGAGATTTCAATAATTTACCTTCTGGATTTGTGGCTAGAGATAAGTTAAAATGAATTAATAACACGCCAACAAGAGATGGTAAGGTGGTAGCAGATGGTGATTAGTAGTTTCTCAATGGTTCAATTTTTCGATCATGGATTATATATTAATTCACTGACATCATCTCTATGTGAAGTCCTTAAGAGTTTGTTTTCTGAAAAAAATTTCTTTCATATCCTCATAAGAAAAGGGGAATGTGTAAACTTGAGGATGCTTTTAACCATGAAACCAGGCATGAATCTGTTAGGAGGTATAATTATTTTCCATAAAAATATGTTTTCAAGTTACATTCAAATGTTCATTTTTGTTACTCAAAATTTAAGAAAACAGGAACATATTCATTTTACCATTCATCATCTGATAATAATGTTTCAAATATAAGATTTTTATTTGAAAGTCAAGCATTCAACATTTCTTTACTTTCTTAATTCTTACAACAATATATTTTCTACATTTTGAAGATAAGACCATGAAGCCACAGATATGTGAAGTAACATGTAGTAAATTAATGAAGCAGGATTTTATTTGAGGAAATCTTTTTCATAAGCTCCTAAATACAGTATCTAAAATACTGAGAGAAAAGATCTCTTCTAAGAAATTAGTAATTTTATCTTATTTAGCCTTATTCTATTCCATGAACAGCCTTCTAGAATTTGTTTTGTCTCTCCTTTCACTCCTGTTTACTTAACCTGCATTCAGTTTACCACTATTAAATACTTCACATGGTGAATTTAAAAGGATGTACTTTTTCCCTTTCAGATTAGTTAGTTGCCAAAACAGAGATCTTCTCAAAAACAGGAACTCAATAGCATCCTAGAAATCCCAAATCATCAATTAATTTGGTGAAGGATTCTTAGAGATCAAAACTGGTAATGTTTTTCTTATTGTATTAGTCAGGGTTATCCAGAGAAACAGAACTGATAGAATGCATGTGTGTGTGTGTATGTGTGTGTGTGTATGTGTGTGTGTGTGTGTGTGTGTGTGTGTGTACATGTACATACATATATACATGTATGTACACACCACACACATACACACACACACACACACACACACACGATTAATTAAAGTGGTTTATAGTTCATGCTCTCTCACTACTTCAACAATGGCTGTCTCCGGACAGAAACCCAGGAGTCTAATAGTTGTTCAATCCATGAGGCTGGATGTGCCAGATAGACTTCGGTATACAACAAAATCCCAAAGAAGTAGGCTCTAATGACAGTATAGGAGTGAATTTCCAGCGAGAGTGAGGGCAAACAGGCAGAGAGACAAGCTTCTTCAGTCCTTGTTCTTTATATAGACGGCCAACAGAGGATGTGGCCCAGATTTATGATGAGTCTTCAAAACCTCAAAGATCCAGATTTAAGGTGGGTCCTCCTACTTCAAATTATCTGAATTTAAGGTAGATTTTCCTACCTCAAATGATCCAATTAACTAAAACTCCTTGGCAGCTGTGCCTGTCAGCTTGGGTTTTTAATTAATTCCAGATGCACTCAGGTTGACAACAACAAACAGCCATCACAGTGATAAAAATACCCTCACCAGATTCTTCTTTAACCTTCCTCCAGGGGAACAATGGTGGACTCTAGTTGATCATCTCAGGAGAAATAATTTCATTCAACCAGTTCGTTAGGTTAAGCAGGCCACATGCTATTTTTGCTCTCGCTTCAGGGATTCATCCTTGACTGGAGCTTGTGGAAGTTTGAGAAAGTTGGTGTGGGGTTGAATAGCATCAGCAACAGTTTTGGGTGTTTTGCCCATTTTTTTTTTCCTGTAACAGGAATTTGGGGAAGATATTCACAGAATGTTGTACCTAGGAGAGGAACTTTAGATTCAATAATGTCATAGATTTTCCTTAATTTATTTCCAACCCTTTCTATTCCACACAAAAGGAAGAATTACATTATTTCATTTCTATTAGGAATCCTTACTTCTCTCCACCCTGTCCTTCTTGTACTGATCTTGGGTTATATCAAAAGCTTTATTGAATCTCATAGTAGATTCTATCTTGGGTTATATCAAAAGCTTTATTGAATCTCATAGTAGATTTACAGAATCCCTGGAACTAACCAAAGTATTCTGTTGAATATTCTCCATGGCAACAATTGCACAGATCAAATAATATTTCCACTTTTTTCTAATGTGTCTCTTGTTTATGCCTAGACTGTTTTGGCTACTGCAGCACATTAGATTGATGTCCTCAGAGAATAATTTCCTCTAATTAAACTATCAATAAAAGAATTAGGAAAAAAGATATTAAGTAAGATGAGACCACCTGTGTGGATCAATTAAACAAGTAATAAAAGTCGGACTCAGTCTCCTACTCAAATAATTTTAATTTTTTCCCTCAAATACATTACCTTGAACTTGCTCATTGGAACCTCATAGGCCGTTTTTTGTTTTTTGTTTTTTTGTTTTTTGTTTTTCTGTCAAGTTAAAACTGTCGGTATTTTTCTCCAATTTATGCACATTGACTTGGCATTTCACTGCTCCTCTAGTAAAAGCTTAGTGCCACTTGTTAACTTGGGGACTGTCAGTGTCTGCTTCTCTGCAATTATTTATACAATAGTGGGATGAGAACTGTCCTGGAAAGGAGCTGTAAAGGTCTCCTTTAGCCTTCATACAGACAGGTGATCACTTTTCTTTCTCCACTGTCATAACTAAATCAATGTTTAGTCACAGAGAAAAGAGTAAGTAGTTTCAACACAGAGTTACATAAAGATTGTGAGAATAATTCCATGAACATCTATAGATGAATTTCTAAGCAGTCTTATGAAATAAGAAACACAGAGCCAAATACAGAGGTAATAGCTGAAGAGAGCAGAGCAATAGCCATGGCTAGCCTTAGCTTACCACCAGCAGTAGCTTCCACAGAGAGAGTTTCTTCCTGCCTGACCTGTGCTTTTATTGCCTTCCTGTTCTGCCTTCTCATTGGCTCTAAGCTCAGCCACATGACTTCCTCATCACTGACTGTCTATACAGACCTCCAGGTCCCTATGGTCGTTGGTACTGGCGTTAAAGGCTTGTGTCACCACACTTGGCTGTGTCCTTGACCACACAGAGACTCTGCCTGCCATGTGATCGGATTAAGGGCATGGACTACCACACCTGACTTCTGTTTATGGCTATTTGACCTCTGATCTCCAGGCAACTTTATTTATTAACATATAAATAAAATATCACATTTCAGCACAAATAAAGTATCACCGCAAATATCCTTTTACTAAAATGCAGTTGAGTTGTTGGGATGAGATCACAATAGATTGAATTTATAGTTTCCTAGGCATCGTACGAATTGTGAGAACATGGACAGGATGGTATTGGTGGAGCAAAGGACCTTTTTCATCTTTGATTTGCAACTACACTGTCTTAGGTCCGTCCTCCCTGCGCTCAGTTCCACTAGAGTTGTACTGTACCTCTTTACAAACTGAGTTTTCTTCTGTGACCTGAAATTCTGAATTAACATGGAATTTCTTAGTTTACATAGTGGAAAGCAAAGCTCTCTGAGTTGTGTTATGTCTGCCCCTTCCACAGACAGAAATGGGCCCTTTGACAAATCCGTGCTTCTCCAGAAAAGTTAAATCTACTCATAGATGTGTATGTAATGCTATTTATAAGTTCTTATGATTATACCAAACATCTCAACAAAAATTTGTTTGAACCAAAGGCCTTTTTATTTTTGTCAACATAATTGCTTTAAATCTCAGACTTTAAATACTGGTTGAGTAAACTGGGGCAGAAATTCCAAATAATACTTAACTGATTCTTAGAAAAGTAAAAGTGTTTTATAGATAAAACTTTAAATGAATCCATTAAGATTATAGTTCTTATTTTCACAATACTTCCATCCTAATCTTGAATCAAAATAATTTAAGTAATCTACATATGATAAATGGGGTTATTTTTCAACGTTTCATTTAGTCTTCATAAAAGTAACTAATATGAATTAAAGATCTGTCGTTAGCCACTTTTATTAATGATAGCCTTTAGTGGGCATCTATCTCTTTAATATCATTATGTAGATATTTGTGTATATGTATTTGTGTAAATTCTAACTGAAGAGATGGAGTTGTTTTTAAAACCTTTGAATGAGGAAGGATACATGATAGGAGGGAAGAATCCGAGATTAAGTGGGTTTAGAGCATCATTATTTACAGGGTCATTATCCCGTGTTTAAATATTAAAAAGCTTGTGAGTCAGCTGTGCTCACTTTCATTTAGTAATTTCAAAGCACTTCAGATGTAAGTGCTATCATCTCCACTTACATGTGTGGGAAAACTGAGAATGATCTTGCATGAATTAACCTTTCACAGTGCTTTAGGACATTAGCTATTTCTATCATCCAAATGCTCCAGGAGAGACTCAGCTCTGCAGTAATGTTACTGCTGTCATTTATCAGGTACAGGTCTGTTTTTATTCTTTGACAGTTTCACACATACAGATAATGAATTTTAATTGTTTTCACCCCTGTCCTGTTCTCCTTCCCCCTGCTCTCTTGATGAAATGCTTCTTCCCAACAACTTCTGCTTTCTTGTCTCCTAGCTGAATTTAATTAGGGTTGCTTGCCTAAGAATGCATGTTATTTATTGGCCATTTCACTAAAAGAAAGTAATACCCTTCCCCAGTCCTTAACTGCCAATAATCCCTTGGAGACCAGTTGGGCCTCCTGAGCCTCTCTCCCATCTCTGATGAAATGTTGAGAGGTCAAATCCTGTACTGGTCTTGTATAAAACCTTGGTTGTTATTTCCTATGTTTTGTTTGTTTGTTTGTTTGTTTTGTTTTGTATCTCACATCCCTGTCCTCTAGCTCTTACATTCTTTCTGCCTCCTCTACAGTGATGTTCCATGAGTCTTGAACGGAGGGCTATTGATGTCTTCTTTAGGAAGGACTCCACCGGCTCTTACTCTTAGTAGTTTAGTCTGTTAGAAGTCTCTTCATTAGCTGTGTTAGTGACTATGATAAAAAGCTTCTCTGATGAATGTTGACAGTAACACAATCGATATGTTTGAATGTAAATATAGAGAAGGCAGTTTCACAAGTCCGTTTGTTAAGCGCAAGGTTCCTCTAAGTGTCTATGATTTCCTTAGCCTTAGACTTTTGACCAAGTTAACTGTGCCAGACAAGTTCCCTCTTATGGAATGGACCTCAAACACAATCAAAAGATTCCCAAGTCTTAATTATTGTTCTACTGATAAAAGAAATACCATGACCAAGGCAACAAATAGAAGGAATCACTTAATTGGAGGCTTGCTTTATAGTTTCAGAGGGTAGTCCATAATCATCATGGCAGAGAACGTAGTGGCAGGCAGGCAGGGTGATGGAGAAGTAGCTGAGAGTTCACATCTGATCTGCAAGCTGTAGGCTGAGAAAGTGAGGACTGGTATGGGCTTCTGAAACTTTAAAACCTATCCCCAGTGACACAACTGCTCGAACCAGGCCACACCCACTCCAATAAAGACATACATCCTAATGATTCTCAAACAGTTTCACTAACTGCAGACAAAGCCTTCAAACATGTGCACCTATGGGGGCTATTCTCATTCAAACCACCACACCTCCATTATAATGTCACTACTGCATCAGGGCACATCCTACCTGGACAATCATTACATCAGTTTACAAAGTGCACAGCTTGGTAAGCATACTGACGACATGCCTTTTCTCCCCTCTGCTGCTTGCAGAGCACCTTCTGACACTATAAGATAGTCAATATGATGGAAGTTTGGTTCCAGCTTTATATTTTTGTGTCATATGATGAAAGTATGTGATGTCTTCAGCAATCAGGGCTTGGCATCAAGTTCTGGGGGGCAGAATAATGAAGAGCAAGGGCAATAACTTGTACTGTTTGAGGGCCTTTAATGTACCTCAGTGGTCGACAGCACAGAGAGATATACTCCACACCTTGTCTGGGATTTTCATTTATTAAACTATAACTTGTGGGAAGAGTAATATTCATATATGCAAACTGTTCAAACTCCTTCTTAAATTTTATTTGATATCCTCATTAAATAGTAGGTTTCTGTATGTTTTCACACATCCATACTTTTAGCATTCATTCTCCTTCCAAATTAAACCATTCTACCTGATTACTCTCTTCTCAGCTTTCATGTCACATATGTTCTACTGACCCCCTTCTCTTCAGGCTCTTTTCTGGGTTTTTTTTTTCCGCTCTTCACTCTTCATCGAACAAATCTCTCTCACCTGCCAGTCCCACAGCCGCTCAGACCCAACCAAGTAAACACAGAGTCTTATATTGTTTACAAACTGTATGGCCATGGCAGGCTTCTTGCTCACTGTTCTTACAGCTTAAATTAATCCATTTCCATTAATCTATACCTTGCCACATGGCTCGTGGCTTACTGGCATCTTCACATGCTGTTTCTCATCGTGGCGGCTGGCAGTGTCTCTCTGACTCAGCCTTCCACTTCCCAGCTTTATTCTCCTCCTTGTCCCACCTATATTTCCTGCCTGGCCACTGACCAATCAGTGATTTATTTATTGACCAATCAGCAACACACTTGACATACAGACCATCCCACAGAACTGTGCTCTACCATTTCAAAAGAAGTTAGAAAAGAAATTGACAGTTTGGCTATTTAGTAATTAGCCTAGCAGTGAACCAGATTTGCTTGGCCGTACTCAACTTCATGGATACTTAAGGAATCACTTCCAAGACAGCCATCTGTGTTGTTAGAATTCAGAAGAATGCCTGTACAAACCAATGGGGATGCCTTAAGTGTGGAAATGTGGTTCTTCCTCTTTGTATATCTCAAACAGCAAATTCTGAGTTCTAATACATTGCATCAAATATTTTACTGTTCTTCATGAATAAATATATTTGGCATGAGATTTGAGTCCTGGCCTTCCTTAAAACTGTCCTAAGGAAGTACTGCCTTTGGTCATGGAAAGTATTCTACATAGAATATACACCCTATTCTTTGAAGTGAAGGAAACTGCAATTTGAGATCTTATAAGATAGGTAGATTTGAGAAAACTCACAATAAATTTTAAAAATAAATTTTAGAAGATGAAGGTGTAGCTAAACGTTAGGGTGACAACTAAAATGTAAAAAACCTTTGGTTTGATCCTCAGCACAGAAAAAAAAAGTCTGGGTTGTGAAAAATAATACTGTACTAAAAAACAGCTCCACTTATCCTTATCTCCAATTTTTAAGCATCATGGCCTATTTTGAGACTCTTCTGTTTCTATCCCTTCTCCCTAAATTAATGCATAATACCAAGATAGAATTTCTGAGTGTATTCCCCAGTATTTTCAGTGTGATTCTTTCACAGGAGATGGAATTATAAATTATAAAAACTCAGTTTAGTTATATCTTACTCTAAAGTAAAGAAAGAAACAGAATTTTGCTGGATTACAGAATTAGTTAGTTTAAACCCCTTGAATATAGCGAAGTGTTATTACAAGATGGTATCTGTAAGTTGCAGTCGTTTGGGTGAGATATTGCTAAAATGAAAATTGACTGGACAAAAGAGTTTTCAAATCTAACTATGAGTATATACACAACCTAGTGAAAATTCTTAAAAAGGAATTATGCAAAAGAGCAATGTAAATACATAGAGCCAACCAATAATTTATTACTAATGATTGGTTCTCAAGTAGAATTACAGTTAGCTATGCTAGATAATATGGAAAAATTATTTCTCTGTACTAGAATGACATAAACCACTTTCTAGACCTTCTAACCTAATTTTAAATCTCAAGCATACATTTTATTATCTCAATACAAAAAAGTCAGTCCCCAAATTGAGGAATATATGGATATATACAGCATATGTTCTCTTAATAGGTTTTATACATATACATATACGCATATATCTATTTTATGCAAACAACATATAGACTAATATTAGTCAAACAATTACAAAATACCATAATATTTTGTCAGGTTGATTGAATGGATATTTGAAAAACTGCAAAGATCAGAAGTTAACATTTAAATTAATAAGTGAAGCCACATATTGAAATAGCATAGCAGAAACTATTTTTAAGCTGAGGACAGAATATAAGTAGTTCAGAAAGAAGACAATTCTTGACTATTAAAAGACAAGACATTTGAAAAAACAGAAGGATGCTGCCATGCTGTGGGATGGTCTGTATGTCAAGTGTGTTGCTGATTGGTTGGTAAATAACATCCAGAACCATTTCAAGGCAACTGGCTCACACAATACAGCCTCATGGACTACTCCATAATCCTAAAATTTTCTTTGAGTCCCCTTAAGATACAGCGCCCCCCTCCAGCAGGAAGTAGTAAGAGAAGCTATGCCCAAATTCCCAAATATACCAAGCTGACTTTGGAGATGTATAAAAGTTAAAACCTTCCTTTTTAAGAAAAGAAAAGGGGAAGTGCTGTGGGATGGTCTGTATGTCAAGTGTGTTGCTGATTGGTTGGTAAATAACATCCAGAACCATTTCAAGGCAACTGGCTCACACAATACAGCCTCATGGACTATTCCATAATCCTAAAATTTTCTTTGAGTCCCCATAAGATACAGCGCCCCCCTCCAGCAGGAAGTAGTAAGAGAAGCTATGTCCAAATTCCCAAATTATATGTAATTTTACTTTGTTAAGGTTAAAACCTTCCTTTTTGAAAAAAAAAAAAAATAAGGGAAATGCTGTGGGATGTTCTGTATAGCAAATGTGTTGCTCTGATTGGTTGGTAAATAAATCACTGATTGGCCAGTGGCCAGGCAGGAAGTATAGGCAGGACAAGGAGGAGAAAAAAGCTGGGAAGTGGAAGGCTGAGTGGGAGAGACACTGCCAGCCGCCACCATGACAAGCCGCATGTGAAGATCCCGGTAAGCCACGAGCCATGTGGCAAGGTATAGATTAATGAAAATGGATTAATTTAAGCTATAAGAACAGTTAGCAAGAAGCCTGCCACGGCCGTACAGTTTGTAACCAATATAAGTCTCTGTGTTTATTTGGTTGGGTCTGAGCGGCTGTGGGACTGGCGGGTGACAGAGATTTGTCCTGACTGTGGGCCAGGCAGGAAAACTCAAGCTACACTGCCATCTTATTGGAGAGGTGTCAGAGATAGACAGATACTACTAGATGTAGCTAGTGATTTAGTTGAGAGCAGATCATGCTCATCACTTTTGGCTATGTTAAAAATGTGAGTTTTATACTGATTGATGCTAGAAGCTACTAGGAGATATTATAATACATGACACACTTTTATTTTGATGGTATCTTGTTGATTACTGTGAAAACAAAGAGGAGAAACATGTTAGAGTTCTGTTACTCCTTTTATTTGGCTGGGGGGTAGGGGGCGATGAGACAGGTTTTCTCTGTATAGTGATACTAGCTGTCCTGGAACTTGCTTTGTAGACTAGGCTGGCCTTGAGTTCAGAGATCCTCCTGCCTCTGCTTGCCAATGATGGGATTTTTTTAAATCCCAGTGATGATATTAAAGGCATACATCACCATGCCTGACAAGTTCTGTTATTTAAATTGTATCTGAAATTTAGTTGAAAGTGAGAAGCTGAAGATGCAGTGGGAAGGAGAGTTGTGATTAGATCTTGAGGAAGAGAAGGTATGCATCCTTGTCCTGCACTGTGGTCAACGGAAGGAAGATATTCTCTTCTTACTGCAGCAGGATGGAGAGAGAGTGACATAGGTGAGGCTTAAGAAAACAGGGAAATGTTTTTTAATGTGTCCAGTCACAGAAGCAGAACGATGGAAAATAATTCTTCCGTGGTGGACAGGAATGCAATGGATAAAGGAGCTGGCACAAGAAAGATGAAGGAGTGAGAAGGAAAAAAGAAGACTGGATGTAAGGGAGATAGTCCAAAAACTCAGTGGGCACAATGTCTCAGTGTCCAAGAACTACTGCGCTGGGAACCCTCAAGGAATACTGAGCAACCAGATGCAAAGTGAGATGTTGTGTGGTGAATGAGTGAAGGCATCAATGGTGTTTAGAGAAGCTACTGTGTGCTAGCTACTCAGTGTGTCTCTGTGACAAAGTGACTGATAAAAGCAACTCAAGGAATAGCGTATTTCAGCTAGCAGTTTGAGTGGCAGTCCATCCTGGTAAGAAAGGCATGAAGACAGGTAGGAGCATGAGACAACTGGTCACACTTCATCTACATTCAACGGCAGAGAGAAAGATGAATGCTAACATAACCCACAGGATGAGCCTCCATTCATGATGGCTCTCCAAATTTCAATTAACCTAGTCTAGAAATTCCTTTACATACAGAGCTTTTTTTAAAAGACAGCTTTAAAGTCAATATTAAGCATCACATTTTCATTCCAGTAATACCATCTATTTATTCCACTATGATTTGTGCTCCACATATCCTGAGAATGGAAGACTATAGTCAAAAAAAGAGGACTAAGGAACAAAAGACAAATGTTTGGAACAATTATTCTGCAAATATCAGAGTATTGATTCCATGGGTTGAAGGGCCCAATAAGACAGATAGGTAGTTGTAGAAATCTAAATAATGAAGAAGAATCTGAAAGTTCTAGACGTTCCTTTGGGATGGCTACTGTCAGTAATGCAGACAATGTATGAGACTTATCCAGAGATTTTACAAAAGGAGACTTCAGTTACATTCAAAGATTAATGGCTGGCTAGTGGTGAAAATGTTAGTCCAGTGTGAAGCCATGGACCGTGTGAAGGAACATAAACCAAGTGGTTCAAAGAGAAAAGCGAAGTGGAGGAAGAAGGGAAAGTTGTGATGATGTACAAGTTAAGTTGAGCCCAGCTTCTCTGGCTGATGGCTGATGGCTTCCTTTCTAGCCTCAGGAAAGCAGGTAAGTGAGCAGTGCTTCTCCTTCTGTGACCTAGCCTGTCAGCCATCACTGAAATATGCGGTCCTACAGACAAGGAGGAGATTACTTGAATAATGCAACACGTGACTCCACTTCCTCCTATTTTTATCCCATTCTTTTAAAATGGCAAGCTTATTATTGGCTCTGGAATTATAGGAAATGAAAGTCAGATTGAAGGTAGATTCATACATGATTTTAAAAAATCATCTACAGGCATTATTGGTTTGAAGTCGGGAACTCTTAAGATTCAAACCGAGATCCTCTCAATTATTGGACAAGTGTTCTACTACTGAGCTATAAACCCAAAATTCGTGTTACTTTTTGAAACAGGGCCCTACTAAATTGCTGAGGCTGTCCTTGAATTCACTCTGAGCCCCTACAGGCCTCAAAGTTAATATTTTCTTACCCCAGCTTTCTGAGTATCTATGAATACAGGCCTGTCACACACACACACACACACACACACACACACACACACACAAATAAATTTTATTTTTAAACGAATTATTGTTTACTACTAAAGTCTGCTTTATGTTTTCATGGAAGGCAAGAAAGATTTCAGATACCCTCTACATTTTTACAGTTATTTTCTTTTTATGTAAGAGTTGAGTGGACTGATGGACTGATATAAGGTTTATATGTAACTCTTAAAATGATTCAGACTCTAGTGTCAGCCCTTCAAAACACTGCTTCCCAAATCATGATATGATGCTTACTATGTCAACATTTTACAAAGAGTCTTCTGAATCTCTGGGCTCATCAAGCATTATAATGGATTAGCCAGGGCATGCTGGTTTATGCTATGGATGCATCTTAAGCCTGCTCAAAGAAATAGAAAATTGTCATGGAGGCATAGATAATGTCTTGTGTCTCCAGGTCAAAAGCCAGAGGCTGGGGTGGGCCCCGAGGCCTGAAAACATGGAAACCATGTTCTCTCCTTCCTCCTCTCTGTCTCCTGCTGTATGCACAGGCTCCAGGATTGCTTTTTCCTTCTGGCCCACACTGCCTGTTCACTTGACCTATTACAGCACTGCCCATTGGGCAGACACTACACCTATTGGTTTAAATTACTGGCAGAGAAGGTCCTAATGACTCTGCAAACCCTAACCTATCATTGTGTGTTCATGGTGACCTACTCTTCAAAGGGGCAGGGTATGCTGCTATTAAAGCCTTGCCTATACAGCTGAGACTCTCAAGAACACTCTTAGAGGGGCAACATTTTGCAGATGAGTGTGGAGAACAGACCAGCCTTACTGCCCACTATATCCAATGCACAGACACTTTGGGGGAAATTATTAGGAGAAATGTTTTCAGAATCCAGACATGCTGGCTGAAAGTGGGAGCCTGTATGTCAAGTTTAATTTCTGTGTGTTTATGTATAGACTGAAAACCAAGGACAACAGAGGTTTCACAAACAACAGAAGCGAAAACGTCAAACAAGTAAAAATCAATAAATTACTGTCTTGCAGGCTTAGCTAGACAGAGAAAATAGTGTAATTGTTTATCTTCCAGAAGCTTAAATAGCAAGAGCTAATGGAATTTGAATTTTAACATCTTGTAAGAGAGACTCATTACCCTTTTATATTCACTACTATATTCGAGAATTATGTTAAATATTTAATATTCTTACTTTAATTCTGAGTATACTTTAATTACTCTAGATAATGTGGAAAATTGCTTTCTTGTTCAAATTTATATATATAATGGAAGAAAAATATAAAATTGTATTACAAATAATGCTCTTTGGATAGCACTAAATTACTATAAAAATGAATACAGAATTAAGTTCTCAGTATAATACTTTCAAAGAAATTATATATCATTTTGCTGAAATGGAAACAATTGAGTTACCATCATTAATACATGATTATGAGACATGGAGTGTTGCCTGGGCCATGATCAGAGCACTATAGATATTCTCAGGTCTGGCATATTTGGACTCTAGCTTTGCATCCACCTTCTTAGGGATTCCTGTTGTGAATATTGTTATGTGAAATGCCTTGTACTGGAACATCAATTGTCTAGAGTTAAAGTGACTGGTGTTGAGCAATTTTGAGAACTATAAACTCTCTTACCGCCTTCTCACCTCCATCATTACCTTCTGACTGCAGCTAAGAGGGAAGAACAAAATGACACGAAAGCCTGGGTGCAATGCACCTACAGGGCCTGTGTCCTGCACAGAGCTTGGCAGCACTGTGGCAGCAGACACCATGGGCCAAAGTAATTCTTAGACTTGTCACCAAACAACAAAAACCAAACAAGCAAACAAAACCACCCCCCTGCAAAAAAAAAAAAAAAAAAAAAAAAAAAAGCAAAAACTTGTTTTAAGGTGTATGTGCGACAATTGCTTTGCTTTAATATTTAGGGGTGATTGAGGTCCTGTCTGTAAACACAATACTCTATCACTACCTGCACAGTTCCTCAGGAACTTTTAATCTTTGTTGCAAAAGCTTAGCAATGGTTATCAAAGTTTCCTGCTACCCTCCACTAAGTCAAATATACACGTCTATAGTAAAGCAAGCCTGAATATGCATTCAATAAGATGTCAGAGTGAAATGGTTCACCATATGTGATGTGATAATGAATCTGAAATGATACACTCCTCTTCACTGGAGAGGCAGAGATACAAGAACTGTGAACTAGATGAGTAGCTGAAAGCCCTCCAAAACAACCCTTTCTTTATTAGTTAAACATCTTAGAAACAGATAACACTTAGAATATTAATTTATTTTAGTCTGAGATTTGATGATAGTGAAAATAGAAAACTAGAAGGACATTCAAATGAAATGTAGCACAATAAAAGAGTGCTCTGGATGCTATTGTCTATTTAGAGTTTGTAATAATATAGAAAAAAAGATTGCTAGCACAGATATGAAGACCAGGAGGACAAATGCGGAACTGAAGTTCTAAGTGAGTAGGGAGGGCATAGAGCAGGACAGGGCTGGTCTCCATGAAACAGTATAAAACCAGTGGTTTCAACCTTCCAAATGCTGGGACCCTTTAATAGAGTTCCTCATGTTGTGGTGACCCCCAACCATAAAGTTATTTCAGTGGTTACTTCATAACTGTAATTTTGCTACTGCTATAAATCATAATGTAAATATCTGTGTTTTCTGATGGTCTTTGGGGGTCATAGCCCACAGATTGAGAACCACTGTACGAACTAACAGGTGATTTTTGTGCAAATCTATGCTGTGTGGAGGCTGCAGAGGAGGGTGACTGGGGAGGATCCCTGAAATGAAGACTGGGGACTCTCAAAATCAAGAGTTAACTATTCAGGGCTAGAAAAATCAATCAGCAATTAAGAGCACAAACTGCTCTTCCAGAGGAACAGAGTTTAGTTCCCAATGGCTTGTTACCACCTGTCACTCCAGCTGCAGGGGACACAACCCCCTCCCCTGGCCTTCAGGGTTACTGTACTCATTTCCACTAACCCACACACATAGACACGTAATTAAAATAAAAGTAAAATCTTTTAATAAAGGCTTGGCGTTCTGAAAAACATGGGAAAAAAATGAAATTGAATTCCAAAAGCCATTTCTGTTTACTTTTTATACAACTTCTGGAGCAGGTTGTAGGCTTTCCTCTTGTTCTAAGTCCAAAAGGCAATAACAACAAAGGATGGAATTATAATATTTCAGATCAAAAGACATAGCTTAATCTAATTAGTAGAAAAATCAGGCAACTCCAAATATTCCAAGTAACTCTCTGCTGCTTAGAAATGTTAGCACCACCAACAAAGAAAGGCCTGATGGATAAACTGTTTCAAAGGAACATTGAGAGGAGGAACAGCTCTGGCCTGCATTCTGAACGACAGAAATCATTATGGGAAATATTAGTGAGCCATGCAAGGAGGAAAGCTGTTGTAACTCCATCATTCAGGCAAACTACCAGTTCAACATCAGCTTGGGCTACAGAATGAGTTCCTATCTTACAAAGCAAACAAACCAACAAACAAGGGTTGTATGATGTATGTTGGTTAAAATAGTGCCTATGACAGGTGCACTGTGGTTATGAGACCAAGCACTTGTTCTTAAGAGGTTTGAAGTGAAGTATTAGCTGGAAAGGGTCACAACGTGTGTCATAGCCTCCAATGATCCAGATTCCAGGACAAACAGCTAGGGAATATATTTTGAAGAAATGGTGCATCCAAACATGGACCACAGCCAGTCATAATTCTACTACATGTAAAATTTTTGCTTAAATTTGAAATTCCTTTAAAATAATGAGACCAAAAAAAAAATGGCATGAGGTTCATGCTGTGTTTCTGGCCATGGTAAATTATGCACATTGAACATCTTTCATCCTTAAATGAAAATAATGTTACTTCTCTGTGGTAATGTCTGAAGATAATAGAATAATGTGGACAGTGTAATAGTATTTACTTTGGCTAAGAGTCAGGGAAATATAGGAATGAAAGATGACATTTTGCCTAGAGAACAATTTAGCTTTTATTTTACAATAATTATAGAGGTATATTTCAGTTAAAATAGTTTCTCATGTAGCCCTGGTTAACCCAAAATGTGCTGTATAGTAGAGGATGACCTGGAATTCCTGATCCTCTACTTCCAATTTCTGGGATTACAGCAGGTGTGTGCCACTTGTTGCCTGGTCTTAGCTTTATCTTTAACATGAAGTGTTACAGTAAAATTAAGCAAAAATGAAAGTGGGCAGCAACAGAGCATGTTTGCTATGGTGGTACAGACTTGTATCAAATGCTGTGGCCAGGAAGCCATCTTTGAGAACTCCTTCTGTATTAGTTATTTCTGTTTATGATAGAAGATCATGACAAAAAGCAACTTACCAAAGAGAAAGCTCATTTTGGCTCATGGTTTCAGCAAGTCTGTCTGTAATGGACAGATAGGCACAGCAACAGATAGCCAGAGCAGGAAGCTGAAAGATCTCATTTTTAACTGGACACACAAAGAGAAATGAAATTGGAAGTGGGGTGAGGCCATAAGCTCTCAAAGCCTGCACTCAGTGACATATGTCCTCCAACAAGGCTCCACCTCCTAAGGATCCCATCACCCCCCTAGACAGTACAACCAACATGGGACCAAGTGCTCAAGAATTTCAACCTGTGGGAAATGTTTCTCATTCAAAGTCACAATGGCTCCGTTTTTTTAGATTCCAGTTAAATGTGACCATATGACTATAGCACACCATATCCAGGGAGGTTCAATTTAGTGTAAAAAACAATTATCAGTGTTCCTTGGGTATAAAATATTCTACAATGGGCTAGTAGTGAGTACAGAAATAAGTTCTTTACTCTTCTAGTTCAGCTCTATTTTACATATCCCAAACCCTCCTGTTTTCTTTACTCTTTCACTGAAACAGTAAAATTTTAGTAAATCACACTACAAATATATAGTAAATCACATATATATATATTCATATATATATATAGTGTATATACTATATATAGTAAATTACAAACACACACACACACACACACACACGTAAAATTTACCTCAGGAGTGGGTGAAATTTTGTCTAGAGTTAATATAACCAGGCTTATTATGATGTTGAACATATCTGTAAATCACTTGTCTTATTCCTGAAGTTGTAGTTCAATACTATGGAAAAAATTGTAGAATTATTTGTGTGTTTTCCATTATAACCTAATTCATATCAATAAATTAGTCTTCATCGAAATGCCAGCCTTACTTATACTTTAACAAATATAAAATTCAATGGCCTCCTCTTGAAGGATACCTTCATTTGTGAAGTTTGACTCTGCCAACCATTCTTATCCTTCTTCCTGGAGTGTTTCTCTCACACATCTAGCAATGTCTGCTTTCTCTGACCTCCTATCTCTCCTGACCTCTGAACTCTTCTGTCCTCTGTTCTCCAACTCAAGGCTTCAGATAAGTCTTCATTACCAGACTCGTCTTTGCTCTTTTTTTGTTAGTTTGTTTTTTTTCTATGCGTTTTAGATTTATTTTATTTTATTTTATATTTTATTTTATGTGTCTAAGTGTTTTGCCTGCATGTATGTCTTTGACTGGTGCCTGTGGACGTTGGAAGAGGCCATCAGATACCACGGAACTGGTGTTGTACACTGGTGTTGAACACTGAACCCAGGTCACCATGAAAGAGCACCAAGTGCTCTTAGCCAGCCCGCACTGCTCTTCTGTCTCAACTGCTGAGCAATATGGCTTCACTTCATATCTATACAGTCTCTGGGTATCACACAGTCCATGTTGTACCAAGCTTCTACCACCCTCAGTACCTACAAAATAACAAGTTCTCTTCACCTACATGAAATGAAATAATTTGAAATGGGAAGCAGACAAATTAGGTTTCTGTCATGAGATAGACCTCCTATAACAATAGCAGACACTGTTCTGCTTAGAACATATGAGGGGTAGGGCTCATTATGTATTTCCTTACTGTATTTTCTATAAGAAAAGAAAAGTACTCCTTATGGAAATTTAACTTGGGTGAGCTATAGTCAAATTGGCTAAGACTGAGGAAGAGTGGGGATATCACAAGGGTGCAGGGAACAGAAAGCGAAATACAGACAAAGGAGAGAGAAGATGATCCTGGAATATATTTAGGCCTTTATATTTGTCCTTCACTGAAACAGAAAGCTGCCTCTCTGGACTGTCACTTGAAATGTTTAACTTGCTGAGATACTACTATCTTTCAAGAACTCATAAAGAAACTGGCTCCCATTAGTGCAGAACACTATACATTAATGTTTAAAAGCCTCCCATGCAGAAAGAACTAAGTTAAAATTACAGCTTAAATACTACTTTTTAGCTTGAAAGAGACCTCATTGTGTTAGATAATTCAAGAATGTTCAAGAAAAGTAACTAAAAACTAATTCTCCAAGTTTGTAAAATTCAATATTCTATACTCCAGGCAATCTTCATATTGCTCAGTCACTGTAAATTAGATTATTCTTGAGATTATATTTAAGTCAAGGCAAGATGGTCTTCTCTTTACAAATGCAATTAAGTCTCATGAGTGGAAATCTTGTTAACTATTGTCAGAATAATTGAAATTGATTTGTGTTTACTAAACATTGTGAATACTAATCAAATATTAAACACTCAAGTATTCCAGGTGCATTTAAACCTTTGGCAGTCTCAGAACTGCTTGAAGAGATTTCTTGTCCCAGAAGTGAGCATTTTGTTTCAGCATTTTCTTCAAAATATATTAAGAGAAGTAGAGAGGTATCCTTCATTTCCTGCATTCAATTCTCAGAGTTGGGAAGCATGTGGACTAGGTCTGGGGATCACGTTCTTTGTGTTTTATTTCCAGTGCTGCAAACAGCAAGTCGACTCTTTTTCCCTGCTTCATTCCATTCCCGGTTTGCTGTTCTCTGCTCCTCACAACATTGCAGAGCTTCACAGGATTGGTTTTATAGGAGACAAATATTACCAGCAATTTGGAAATCAGGTTGGGGATAATGTCTGGTGCCTCACATGCCCTGGCCTGGTGACTTGGCTTTGCTTCAGTGGCTTGTCCTTAATGGGATGGATGCACTGGCTCTATGAGGCTTAAAGAAACTCTGCTGATACAAAAATAAACCCACTACAGTCATTGGTTTTGAGGAAATTTTACAGTTGTTGCTTAACCTGCTCCCTTATGCCCTGCAATATTCATTAGCAGATTCCTGTTTATGGCTGATATTATATGGAAATGGTTATGGGAAGCTAGCAGATGTAACTACTGAAATAAATTAGTAGGAAAGTTCTGCTTTTTACAGATGGCTCTATAAAATACGCTTTTTCTCCCTTCGTCTTAACATTTATCTTTCTTTCAACAGAAAACTTTTCTTTACTGACTATGGGGACATTCCCAAAGTAGAGAGATGTGACATGGATGGGATGAACAGAACAAGGATAGTTTATTCCAAGGCAGAACAGCCAGCTGCCCTGGCACTGGACCTCGTCAACAGATTGGTTTATTGGGTAGATCTCTACCTGGACTATGTGGGAGTAGTCGACTACCAAGGAAAAAACAGGCATACTCTTGTTCAAGGTAGACAAGTAAGTACAATTTTGTTAGAAAAATCGGCTACCATAATAAACTGAATATATGGTACTCTTCTAAAGATTAAAACTTGTAGCATTGAAAATACCTTAAAGATAAGATTTAATGGCTCACAAACTTAACATGCATATTTTATTTGGGAGGATGTTCTAGTCACAGTGATACTAGGATATGACTATTAAATTTGTCAGGTTCCACTAAGGGAACATCATGGAAGTGTGTGTGTGTGTATGTGTGTGTGTGTGTGTGTGTGTGTGTGTGTGTGTGTGTGTGTGTGTGTGAAGGGGATTTACTAGAGCGGCTTATAGTCTGTGGTCTGGTTAGTACAACAATGATTGTTTCCTGATGGAAAGGCAAAGAATCTAGTAGAGACAGGATGCTCTGGAAAATTCCTAGAGAGCTGCTGGTTTTCATTCTAGGTTGGAATCCCAAAGAACTAAGTTCTAATATCAGCAAGGGAATGCCCCAGCAACAGGATTGGTGGCCTTGCCTGCCAAAGTGAGGGCAAGCGGCAAAAACGCAAGTTTCCTTTCTCCATGTCCTTTTATCTGGGCTGCCACCAGAGAGCATTTTAGTGTGACTGTTCCCACCTACAACGATTCAGATCAGGGGAGCGTATTCTGAGCTCAAATGATCTAATTAAGAAAAGCCCTCACAAATCTGGCTTTAGTTGATCCAGGATCCAGCCAAGTTGACAGCCAAGATGAGCCATCACAACCATGACACTGTAGATGCCTCTTGCTTCTTTCCTTCTCTGTTGAAAGCAAACAAACATAAGTGAGACCAGGAATGCAAAAGTGCTGTATTCGCAAGAGAGAGAAACTCCCCAGAACAGGACAAATGTCATGACCTACTTTCTGAAAACTAATTCAAGCCATTTATTGATATGGAGCCGCACTACCATCTGTCCCATGAGACATTAAAAATAGTTTTCTAACAAAAGCAAATGCATGCTCACAAAAATATCCTAATTATTTTAATAGTGTTAGACTTAATTTTGCCAACTAATTCATTTGTGTGCTTCCTGAAGGAGAATTTTGTGAAATTTCAAAGATCAATATTCTTGCCTGTACTTTAGGGGTTTTGTTGTTGTTGTTTCTTTCTTTCTTTTTTTGTTTTCAGACAATGCTCCATAAATGCCTTAATAAACTTAGTTGAAATATCACTTTTTCACTGGTATTTTTTCCCACATTTATTTGGCTCTCATGTTATATCAATTTCTTGGGTGGTTTTCAAGTTAGTCGAGTTAATAATTGAGTCCCTTTGATTTCTGTTACAGTACACGGTAGGCACATTCTGTAATACCACTTACAGTGACTTTTTCTCTCATCACATTCATAATGCAGTTCATTATCCTTGATAAATGAAAACATTAACATGGGTCATTTATATAAACTCTCCGATGTTGGGGCAATTGTTTCCCTCATGTCTTCAACTGCCCTAAAGTGTTCAGTGTCTTTAGCAGCCCTTGGTGATGCCCTTCTGTGTAACTGATTTCTAAGATGATTAAGAGAGACTTTATTTTATTTACTCACCATTAAAAATTAAACATTGAGCCGGGCGGTGGTGGCGCACGCCTTTAATCCCAGCACTCGGGAGGCAGAGCCAGGCAAATCTCTGTGAGTTCGAGGCCAGCCTGGGCTACCAAGTGAGTTCCAGGAAAGGCGCAAAGCTACACAGAGAAACCCTGTCTCGAAAAACAAAACAAAACAAAACAAAAAAAATTAAACATTGAATGGAGAATTCAAATTATTTTCCTCCTAATTATTTTAAAAGTCTTTCAATGGCCTGTAGAGACGGCTTAGTGGTTAAGAGTGTGTACTGCTCTTACAAAGGACCTAAGTACAGTTCCCAGCACCCACTTATGTTGCTCACAACTTCTAAGTTCACTATCTGACACTGTCTTCTGACCTCAGTGGACACTGCACTTATATGCACAAATCCACATGTAGAAATACGCATATATACATATTTTAAAATAAAATAAAAATAAAAATTTAAAAATTATTAAAAGCCACTTACATGCCTAGTCTCCTCTTTACTCCCTCATTATTATTATTCTTTTATTCGCTTATGTTTGTGTAGTGTGTGCACATGTGTTTTCATGAATGAACTATGAGAATAGAAACCAGAGCTGAAGTTACAGGTGAGTACAGGACTTCTAGCTCATTAGAATAGTGTTGTAATTTAAACTCTTGTCCTCATGATTATGCAACAAATCCTCTTTACTGTTGTGGAATCTCCGTATCCTGTGAGTCAGGGAGAGTCAGGGAGCTTAAAAGTGCACATTTATAGAGGTCAGTGGTTAACTTTAGGTGTCTTTCCTCAGGTGCCATTCACCATGTTTTTTGAGATAGGTTCTCTGCTTGGCCTGGATCTCTTCAGTTCATCCAGATTGCCTGGGCAGAGTATATGGATCCTCCTATCATTGCCACCCCAGTTCTAGGATTACAAACCCACACTACACCTCTCTACTTTTTGTGTGAGCTCTCGGAATGGAACTCAGTTTTTCTGCAAACATGGAAATTAGTAAAGCAAGTACTTTACCAAATGAGCTATACCCCAGCCATTGAAAGTTTAGTTGTCCTTCTTCCTTATTTCTGTTGCCTGTGTTTGGCTGGCCCCCTAAACACATGCTAAGTCTGACATCAAGTAATCCAATGTAGATATAGTCTTTAAAAGTTTTAAAATATAGAAACAGACTTATATGAATAAAATTGAGGAGCTGTTGAATAAAACTAAGTTTTTGCCATGTGAAAAAATTTTCTACCCTAGCCAATTGTCTCTTATGTCATAATGGTTTTCTTTATAGGATGTGAACTGACATCTTGTGTAAAATAATACTAGAATGTCATAATAACAGACACAACATGTGGAGGATTTAATACCCTGACCAAAGCAAGGAGTGCACCTTGTTTATACCCTCTAATGTGAAAAAAAAAAAAACCAAAAACATTGCCCAAATCAATACTCAGTCATTGGTGTATTTGGTCAATATGATATCAGCTGTGTGAAAGAAAAATGATACTGGTAAATGCACACGTCCCCTCCCTCACAACATAAATATGTACATGCACTTCCTATAATATAACAATGGAAAGTTATTTGGTGGGGGTCTCTAACACAGAACAATCCTTTACATTAATTCTTGCCAGTCATTTTTATACTGGACAAGAAGAAATAAGACTATCCTGAAACAACACTAAAGCCAATTTTTCTTTCCTCATGCTTCAAAAAAGGACCAGGGAATCACAATGGTCCATCTAGGCTGTAACCATATAATTGGCAAGGTATTCTTGTTAATTAAGTTTTACAAATTTTTAGGAGTAGTTTCACAAACAAATCATATATTCTCACATTCTCAGCTGAAGATCTTTGTGTTTTAACAGAGCCCAGGATAGTGTCTCTAAAAATAGTGACCAGTGGTTCTCATAAAAATCCTTACAACATTTAGTAATAACTCCAGATATCCAGACCAGAACCATTTCAAATTTGATATAATTTAAGAAAACCATTAGCCTCCATTCTTAGCAGTTCAGAAAACAATGATCAGTCTTCCTTCTTCCCTACTGGAAGCTTCTATGAACTTCAAACGTTCAATCCTCAGTTCAATACACAAACCTTTACAAGTTACTAATCTAATTGTATACATATCAATAAGCATCATAATTGCATTCTACTTGCCACTATTAATAGGTTTTAAAAATCGTGACATTTCTGAGTGAAATGCTGAAATTTTATTCATCATAATTGCACATATGTGATTTCTTTCTACTATTCTCCACGCTGCATTAAATATTAGTCTAATATAACTTACAACAAAATGTGACTTTCAACATATGAAACAAATATTCAAAGTTCTTTTCTTCTTAAATCATTTGGGCACAGTTATAATTCTGCACTGCCTATATATATCTATGACTATATGAGCAAGTAGCCTATAAAATGTCTCAAATTATATTAATTCTAACACAACATATTAGTGAATGCATTTCAAGATGTGGTTCTTGCTAGTTTTGGACAGAAAATATAAAGGATATATTCCTGATGAAACATGAATATAATTATTTCCCATGCATATAAAATGATTTTATTCACTACTGTATCTTATCCTTCACTAAAAAGAGTAGAAATTATTGGAATGTTCTTTGAAAGAAAATAAATGATAATATCTGACTCAGACATTCTTCACACTTGTAATAGTAGTTTTTCTTTCACATTAGAAGCAGCATAATTAAAAGTCATAGCTTTATTTGATGCTCTTTTCAGGTTAAACATCTCTATGGCATAACTGTATTCGAAGATTACTTGTATGCAATCAGTTCTGATAACTTTAATATCATACGAATAAATAGATTTAATGGAACTGATATTCACTCAATAATTAAAGTGGAAAATGCTCGAGGAATCCGAACCTATCAGAAAAGAACTCAGCCAACAGGTAAGTCACAGGGCCTCCTTAATGGCCTCCCTAACAGCAGCTTCAATGGGAACATAGTCCTTGTGCTTCTGTGTGGTGTTAAAGAGGGTATCATAAATTCTCTGTTTTGACAGCAAAATGTGCGTTTCTGCTTGATAGAATAGAATAGAGCTCACTTTTCAAGTCTAAATGACAAACTGCTCAGCTCCTATCAAATTGTTTCTACAACCATGGGATTGAAATGATGGCTAGATTTAGTCTTGGCAAGCAGCTTTCCATTGTGATGTATGTAGACAGGGAGCTCAGATGCTAAGGTTTATTTCTGAAATGTTTTTATCATTTTTTGGAGGCAAATTTAAAACCAGATTATTTGCTGTGGCTCTTGCCTGGTGCCCACTAGTCGTAGTTCAGGTTCTCCTGATTTAATATCCCAATTGCTTTATTTAAAAAGTCCATTAAAAAATTAAAGCTAACTGCAGTAGTTTAAAGTGTTTTTCAAAAACACAACATAATTATTTTGATAGTAGGTTAATAATGCTATTCAGCAGCCCAATTTAGGCCCAGTAATATAACCTTATTTTAAAGCAGAATATCACCACCCTAGATTTCTGTTATCTTTCTATATTTATATTTCAAATTAAAACTACTATAGATTTATTAAATATCAATGTATAACCACCTGAGGCATTGTGCTGTCATAAACAGGTTTGTAATAAATTCAATTTTGAACTTTGCAGAGAAGTTTATAAGAATTTGATGTTAGGTTTTCTGTATTGGCTAATTGTTCATGTACAACTACCAAAATTTATTCTATATACTGGGAATATATGAGTAAACTAAAACCAAAGTATTTTTTGCCTTTATGGAACTTACATCCTACTGGAGACAACACAATACAAAATGAGTAAGTTTAATATGTATTTCATTATAAACAACTGCTATATAAGAGAAAAGCAGACAAGGAAGATCTAGAGCATCAGGGATGCAAAGCTTGCAATTTTTTATAGAACAGACAAAAGATTTCTCACTAGAAAGATGACACTGAATACAAACTTCAAGAAACTGAATATGAGAAGCGTGGTGATCTCTGGAGGGAGAAGTTTTCAGAGAGAGGTCTGTAAACTCCAAACATGAGGAGAGAACATGCCTAGACTGCTCTGGAGCATCCAGGATGCTTATATGTCTTCAGCAAAATGACTAAGAACAGGAGGGGGCAAATAAAACTAGAGAAATCATAAGGTATGTAGCCAGTAGGAGCCTGTAGATTACCATAAAACTCTTTATCTTTTCACAAAGTAGGAATCATAGGAAATCATTCAATAGAGTGTTATGATCTGTATAGCGTTTATGAGCAATCCATAGATGTATGGAACTGTCAACAGGCTGTCAGGAAGGGGAGGCAGATGATTAGAAGAGATGGTGGATTGTCCCAAGACAGTAGTAGTCAAGTGAAGAGAAGGAGTAAATTGGGATTGTTTGTTTGTTTGTTTTTTGTTTTTTTAAATTTTTTTCAAGACAAATGCATATACAAGACTATATATTCACATTTGGTGGGGAAGACCAGGACGGATATAGGTGTTGGAGTGATTTACATGGAGGCAGTATTTAACATCATTGCAATAGCTGTAAACACCATAAATAACATAAAAGTTAGTTTATATGAAGAGTTTCAAATCATGACATTCGAACGTATTACCAGTAAGTCAAGAATAGAGAAGCTAAATGATGATACCAAGAAGCAGTTTGGAAAAAGTAACCACTCTGGTTGTCCTGGAAGATATGTACAGAGTTCTCATAGAGTTCTGCCTGCCTCTGCCTCCCTATTGCTGGATAAATTCAGGATCTTTATTAACATATCCTGAATGGATATAAGAGATAAGGAGTCAAGAAGGATGGCAATTGTTTTGTTAAAATAATTGAAACAGAATAAATTAGAAAATGAAATACAAAACAATTTAGAAGTAAAGACTGAGTTCAGTCTTATGGATTATTTCAGATGTCCATTATAAACTTAAATGTAGATATTAAGAGATACATGCATATACAAGACTATATATTCACATTTGGTGGGGAAGACCAGGACGGATATAGGTGTTGGAGTGATTTACATGGAGGCAGTATTTAACATCATTGCAATAGCTGTAAACACCATAAATAACATAAAAGTTAGTTTATGTGAAGAGTTTCAAATCATGACATTCGAACGTATCACCAGTAAGTCAAGAATAGAGAAGCTAAATGATGATACCAAGAAGCAGTTTGGAAAATCCAAGTGACCTTTGTACGTGACTGTGTGAAGGTTATTGACATCTGACAGTGACATTTTGATGGTGATATGTGATTGAAGTCAGTTTGAAGGAGACAGAGAAATGGAGATGGAGAAAATGAGCAACGACCATTGATAATCATGTGTCTTATGTGAATCGGTGCAATGAGAAGCTGTTTCTTTTACAAGACACATAAATACATGTTTGCATGCTGATAGCTAATGAAGAAAGAAAAGGTGGTGATGAAGAGGAAAAAGGGAAAAGATGATGGCAACAGGATGGTTTATTACCCAAGCTACTCCAGAAGCCTTAAGACGTTGCTCAGCAGTGAAAGGATTCACTAAAAGAACATTCCACTCATTTTTCCCTCTTAGAAAAATGATGGATACAGAAAGAAGAAAGTATTCTTTTTCAAGTCAACTACCTTGACTATAAAATGAATTAGTCATGATATTCATCTCACTTTTAACTAAAAGTTCATCAAAAGTATAATTCTAAGAATAGGCAGACTTTTACAGACACAGTGACAGTATTCATTCTTTTTTTTTCTTTATTAAGAAATTTTCTACTCACTCCTCATGCTTTCTACAGACCACCCCTCCTTCCTCCTCCTGCCCCCAGCCCTCTTTCCCAAGCCACCCCGCATCCCCACATCCCCCAAATCAAGGTCTCCCATGGGCAGTCAGCAAAGCCCAGCACACTGAGCCTAGGCAGGTCCAAGCCCCTTTTCACATTCATTCTTTTTGACCATGATCTTTCTTATTCACATGGTTCTATTTCCGTTTTGTTCTTCTCTAATTCTAAACATTCACAAAACACATTTCCAGGCCACAGTTTTCTTGTGTAAATTCAGCCTCCAATTTTCTACAACTACAGCCGTACACAGACTTATTTACTAGCAGGGTTCTCACAATAACAATGGACTCAAATATTTAAAACATTTGTTGTGACTTAGCATTTCTCATCAGTTCAGATATTACCCAAACTCTGTCTTTCCCAGTGTGGCTGACCAGATGGTAGCAGAGGAAAAAAACCTTGGTTCAAGTCCCTACACTGGTATTATTTTTCTGCCATCTTTTATGGTTTTCTTTCTTTCTTTTTAAATGTCATTTAAATAAGTACACAAAACTTGTTCCCAAAACAACAAAACATATTAATTTTACTTGAATATATACGAACACATTTAATTAATATTTCTTCGATTTTTTGAAAAACTTATTCCAAGCAGATTTCATCAATTCTCTCCCTCTTCTATAGGGTTTAACCCCCCCCCCCATGTTATTATAGTACTCAAGAGCGAGTTATATAACATTCTACTAAAATTCCATAGTTTTACACTGTAAGGATTACACATAATTGCCTTGTCTTGTTTTCTCTCTGTTGTAGTCAGAAGCCATGCCTGTGAAGTGGATGCATATGGACTGCCAGGGGGCTGTTCACACATCTGTCTCCTTAGCAGCAGTTATAAGACACAGACCTGTCGCTGCAGGACTGGCTTCAACTTGGGGAGTGATGGCAGGTCATGCAAAAGTATGTTGTTAAACATTTTGCCAGAAGGGACCATTTCAGGATTTTGTGTGTGTGTGTGTGCGTGTGTGGTTGTTGATGTTGTTGATTATTTTTTTTAAGTAGCAGCATAAACATCATCAATAAGAACAAGAGAATTACAGTGAAATTAGCCTGTTTGTACTGGACATTTTCCCTTCTCAAAGTCGGGATGAGAATGGGAAAAATATCGGGTTAAAGATCTACCAAACTTCTCACCTTACGGAGCCATCAGGAAAGATTTTACGGAAAATGCTCTTTTAGTTTTCAATTTTCAGAATGAGGTTCATGATATCAAGGAGCTATGCACATGATTGACTATATATTCCTCTTATCTAAACCAAAATGATCCCCAAGTAGGTGTTTTGTTTGACTGACAGATGTACACATACCATTGTAGTATCATGTAATACAGCAATGCAGTACCAAAGCACACCTTTCCACAGTAGCAGTGGGACTAAAGTTTACTTCATTATTTCATGTTTCATTAGTAGTGTTAATCAAATATCAATCACTTCAACAATTTATCAAAAAGTCTCCCAAAATTATAAGCTATTAGGAATGTTTTTATTTAATTTTTGAGGTTTGGCACAATAATTTAATAATTATTTTTTGAACCAGAAAAGAAATAATCAAATACAATAAAATAAATAAATAAAATGTTTAATTTGTGTTTCTGGTTTTGAGTTAAATGCTGGGAACATATAAAAATCTGATCTCAGGTTCCTGAGCCTGTCTGGATAATCGAGGTCCTAGATTTGAGGCCTACAGATCAGAGAAGTTGAATGTGTCTGCACAGTTGTTTAGCATAACTAAATGGATTGTTGCCCTTGAGGAGTGATAGCATCTCATGAGAAGGTATAATCATATGCATGTATACATACAATATACATAAATATCTTTGTGGGAAAACCTGATCTCAAGGTTGCATTTGAGAGAATTTTAATGGACAAACCAAAATTCTAGCCATATTAAATAAAAATAGATTCAACACAAATTGATTTTTGATCTTTTGAACTTTATAAGCTCCCTCTAGCAGAAAGCTAGACACCTGGCACTCTCAAAGGCCAGGGCAACAGCAATCTACAGCAGGAAAGGTTAATGTAAAAAACAGAAAGTATTAACTGAGGTCAGGGGGTTAGGAAGCTAGAAATGAGGTTGCTAGTTCCAGAATGACATCCCGTGGGCCATCCTCCCAATTCATGTGGAGGTGCCCTCTCTCTTTGCTTTGTTATTCATGAGGCCAATACATACTGGGCTAGCTCTTGAATCAAGGTGTGTTTTAAATTAAAACTGGCATTCGAGTTTAGCATTGATTTGGGTCCCAGGCATGAGGTACAAAGAAGCGCCGGTAAAGTCATACTCCCATGGATATCTTGATTAAGGGCACAATCCCTATTATAGACTTTAAACAATGATGTGCTACTATTTTGACGTTCCATGCTGTAAGAAGCTCTGTATTTGCTTCTTTGGAGCTATTTCTATCCCCATAATAGTGACTGTTGACATGCCAATCTCACTCTCTGAATGGTAAAATCAGGGAGAGATATGAAGAGCTAACATGTAGGATTTCTGCTTTAACAGTGCAATAGACTAAAGTTCATTCACGATCAAGACAGTAAATTTGCTATAAAATTATGAATCTCAAGTTTATTGCCTTCATTTAGATATGTTTACATTTAAATTTAAAAAGTTTTGTTTTCATTATGGCGTGTAAGTAATAACTGGCTCATAGAATTTCTGAACATATAAATATCTCTCAGGGGCTTCTTTCTGTTGTCATTTTTAATTCCCATTGCCATGCCTTGAGTGCCTTTATGGACTGTATCTGCTTTGCAACTGTAAGCCAAAATAAACCTTTCTTTCCATAAAAAAAAAAAAAATCTGCTCTTACAAGTTGACATAAGACGTATAATAATAAAAGCACACTGTGACAATTTAGATGATAAATAAACTTGGTTCTAAGTGTGCAAAAACAATGCAGATTTTCAGGTACATATCTATATGTTAATCGAGTTCCATTTTTCCCTTAGAAGGTATTAAGTGTCCAAACATTCTTCTCTTTAGAAATGCCTTCTTGTATGTTAATTTCCACACAGTTTCAAATGCATCCTATTTGTTTCTCTGTCATACTATTTTAATTAAAATATAATTGCTTCACTTTCCCTCTTCCCATTCCTCCCTCCAGCACCCCAAGGCCCTTCTCTCCAACTCCTTCAACTCCACATCTACCCTTACTCTCAAATTAATAGTTTCTTTGTTCCTGATTATTATTTCTACACACACACACACACACACACACACACACACACACACACACACGTATATGTATGCCCAAATATATAAATATACCTTACACAGTCTGTTTTTGTTGTTTGTGTGCATGTGGTTTCAGGACTTTCCATTTTGTACTAAATAACCAGTTATAGAACATATTCCTGGGAGAGGCTAATTCTCCCTCTGTGGAGTCATAAGTTACAAGTAATTCTTTGTCTAGGGAGTATGGTCTTATGAGATTTCCTTTTTCCATGTTAACATGTATATTGATATTACCATTGTTAAGTCTTACTTATACAGCCATTTCTAGGAGACATTATTTCTCTGAAGATTGCTTGAAGCATTCTAACTCTTAAAATCTTCCCCCCTTTCAATGATGTTCCATGAGCAATACATACAAAGCCTGTGATATAAATGTATCAGTTGTGGTGGGGCTCCCAATAATTGATCTATTGATATGTGCATTATATACAGTTGTTTCCTGTGATGGTCTTCCTTTGCTGTAAAGAGAAGTCTCTTTCATGAGGGCTGGTAGCTACACTCATCTGTGTGTATGAGAGCAAAATTTAGAATATAGGTAGGCATTATGCTGGTCTAGCAAAGAAGACATAATAGATTCTCTTCTAGGGTTCATGACTTCATTAGTCCCAGGAATTTGGCTGTTTCTAGTACCAGGAATATTTTCTTTCCTGTTTAGTAGGCCTTAAGTCCAATTATACACCCTTTGGTTACCACCAACATGTGAGTACCACTTACATCACTTCTATCAATATATTACCATGTTGGTCATTGTAGTTTCAAAGGTGTTACAGCTGCATAGGACTGTTACTTGCCTCCCTCCCTTGGCAACTTGTGTAACATTTTCTGGTACCATAAAAGTTAGACTGGAGTAACAAGGCTTTCAGTTTAGATCTACCTCAAAGATCTGAGTCCTGTGTCCCAAGTGTGTGTGTGTGTGTGTGTGTGTGTGTGTGTGTGTGTGTGTGTGTGTTTCAGCAGTAGGTACTTTACCTTCAATACCTGACAGGCAGCCAAAGCCAAACAAATATGCATTTTGCGTGATTTTAGCTGGTTACAAAATAGAAAGATTCTTTAAAGTTTTATTAAACAATTTTGGTGTTATTTGTCCATCCTCCCTTCTCCTTTGTATTGACCTTCCTACTCTCTGCCTAGTTGATGTCCCACATACTCCCCCCCCCCGCAAAGAAAATACAAATATATAAATGAAGAAATACATTCAGGTTTTTTATTGTTGTTATTTGAGAATTTAATGTATTCAAATCATGTGTTTTGATCAGATCTACCACCATTCCTTCTCCTGAAGTCCTTCCCTTATCTTCCTACCACCTTTCTTTCCCACCTGCATACACTATTTTTTTTTTTTTTTTTTTGTTTTTTTTGTTTTTCGAGACAAGGTTTCTCTGTGTAGCTTTGCGCCTTTCCTGGAACTCGCTTTGGAGACCAGGCTGGCCTCGAACTCACAAAGATCCGCCTGCCTCTGCCTCCCGAGTGCTGGGATTAAAGGCGTGCGCCACCACCGCCCGGCCTGCATACACTATTTTTAAAAACACACCGAGTCCCCTTAATGTGTCAGAATATGCATGAGTGTACAGTCATCCACTGTAGCATGAGTAGCCACTCCGGGGTTGTGCCCTTGAAAACAGCCCTCTCTCTCTCTGATTTTACATCAAGAGCAATGTATAAGAAGGTGAGCAAGAAGCTCTGGAGGAACAATCTCACTTTGTAGGAGAAAATATATTTCTGTGACATAATTTGTCCTTTCAATGAATTCAACATGGCAAAGACTGATTCTTACTAAGAAAAAGAAAACAACATCCAACTGGTGTTACCCATGAATGTAGGCTATATGTCTCCTGCCTCCACATGCCATCAGAGTTAGACTGCTTTACATATGGTCTTGGAATAGAGCAAATTCCCAAAGGTGTCAGGCTATACAGAAGACTCATCATTCAGGTATTTTACACTTCAGTTTCAAGATCCACTCCTGATATGTTTAATAACTAGAGTTTTACATGGAAAATACTATTACATTCATGTAATTAGATTGCTTCTGATAGAAATTAGGAGCTACTGACAACTGAGGGTAGTGTTCATTCTCTGGAAAAGTGAGAAGGGAGGAAGAGGTTTAAAGTGAGGGTGAAAAGAACGAGAGCTGGTGAGGAAGGGAAAAGGACTTAGAAGAAAGAAATGTGAAGGGAAAGCAAGGAGAATCACTAAGGAGAAGTTAGAATAACGTGCATAGGAAATTTTCATCATTAAACTATTTTATGTTAATCATAGATATTAAGAATAGGAAACAAAAATAAATAAACAAATAAGGCTTCAACATCCTGGGTAAATTAGAATAATTCTGTGACCTGAATGTTTTGGCATTTAAATATAAAGATGAAGTAGAAAGCACAAGTGTGCAGACAGAATTCACTAAATCTTGGTTCTCAGTCTAGATAGGGAGACAAAATACAAAATTGTATTGCTGTGTTTGAATAACAGGCATTTATTTTAATACTTTTATTGTTTTGAGTGTACTCTGATATTCACTGTATAATTAAAACACATAAATGAATATAAGTCATTTTACTGTTCAATAAGTAAAAATTTAAAAAATGTTAGCTTCTTAGCCGGGCGGTGGTGGCGCACGCCTTTAATCCTAGCACTTGGGAGGCAGAGCCAGGCGGATCTCTGTGAGTTCGAGGCCAGCCTGGGCTACCAAGTGAGTCCCAGGAAAGGCGCAAAGCTACACAGAGAAACCCTGTCTCGAAAAACCAAAAAAAAAAAAATGTTAGCTTCTTTACATATTTTAGGAGTGGAATGCAAACTTAGGAAATATCTCAAACTCCTTTTTCTCCTTTATCACATAGCAATGCAGCAAAAGATAGCTATAATAATAATATAAAAATGCCACACCTCATTCCAGGCAGTTCAATGAGATTCTTTGTAATATTCAGGAATAAATATTTTCCTTTGTTTGTTTTGTTTTGTTTTGGAGACAGGGTTTCTCTTTGTAGTCCTGGCTGTCCTGAAAGTCACTCTGTAGATCAGACTGGCCTCAAACTGAGAGATCTACCTGCCTCTGCCTCCCAAGTGCTGGGATGAAAGGTGTGCACCACCACCGCCCAGCTAGGAATAAATATTTTTAACTTGTTTCAGAGGTATGAGTATTTATTGAAGTTTGAGAACCATTAACTTAAGAGGGTGGCATTCTCAGAGTTGAGCACATTGAAGAATCTTCCAGTAAACATCTGCATTGTTTCTGCATCGAACAACAAAACAAGTCTTTTTCAGCTTCAAACAAACTAAACTTATCTGGGGAAAGGACACCTCAATGAAGGAACTGCTTCCATCCATTCCAATGATGAATTGGCCTACAGACAAATTGGGGGCAGGGCATTTTCTTAAGTAATGGTTAATGTGGGAGGGCTCAGCCTGCTATGGATGATCCCATCCCTAAGCAGGTCGTCCTGGGTTGTATATAAAAGTAGATTGATCAAGTCATGGGAAGCAAGCCAGTAAGTCCAGTCCTCCACGGCCTTTACTTTAGTTCCTGCGTCCTGATTCCTGCTTGAGCTCTTGCTCTACTTTCCTTCAGTGGCAGACTCTAACTTCTGAATTGGAATAAACCGTCTCCTCTATGAGTCTTTTGATCAGTGGGGTTGTGACAGAAACAGAAAACAAAAGTAGAACATCATGAAAAATGGAATGTTGTGTATCTTTCTGAGTGTCTCTTACATAGGTCAGATAGTCTTAGATGGAGACAAATTACATTTTTAATTCCAAGTTAGTGTTGATCCTTATGTTAGTAAGCCAAAGACAATACTTTTGAAACCCTGAGTTAAGAAACTTACATGTATGTTTGATTTTGTCTTACATTTGCATTATGGCAAATTTTATTAATTTCAGAACATGGATCCAGTGTTTTTGTAGAAGCTTTCTACTTATGTAGTCTTTCCATCCCCTATCCAGCAGTGTTTCCTTAGCCTTAGGCATAAAGTTTGTGTTATAAATGTACTAATTGTGGCCAGGCAGCCCATGTTGTTGTTCTGTCATTTTTGACCAATTGTGGTTCTCTGTAGAAGCCTCGATATGCTGAAAAAATAAGCAACTTTAAGGAGGGGTGACGTCTACAATTATCAGAAGGTATAAGTATTCAAAACACAGTTGGAAATATTATTGGTTGATGAAAGTGACAATAGCAGGTTTTCCTCAGGGATCTGTGACTTCTCCAGTTGGTAGTTTTGGACAATTATAGTACCAGGAATGACTGTCCACCTATTGGTTGGCCTTGAGTCCTATTAGGCAGTTTCTGAGTATCTCCAAGATGAAGGTGCCATTAGTGCACCATTGGGGGAATTGTGTTGGGCTCATCAGTGTTGTAGTTCATGGCTGGGTGGGACTATTGGTTTTATTGCTCCCTTGGCAGATTGCCTTGCACCCTCTTTTACTATGAGAGCTAGTCATGAGGGAGGAGGATTCCAGGTCACTTCCAGCTCAATTGTTCCAAGTCATGTGTACAAAATGTGTGATGTTTTCAGCAAAAAGGATTTACCTGCAAATTCTAGGGGTATCTAGGGGCAATGACAGTAGCCTATATTGATTTGGCATTCTCTTGGACCCTCCCCACAACAAAGGGAAGAGAGGTTTCCAATACTTGGTCTTTGGAGTTCTGTTAGGTATTCTATGGCTCTTAGCATGAACATTATCACTCAAAAGGTATGACCCCATTTAACATACATTAATATGCACATATAATGTATATACATGTATACACATATATGTGTGTATTTTTCTTAATCTTAAAAATGTTTTCCTGTGTCTTTTTTAGCTGTTTGTTCTTCTCCCACTTCCTCTGTATTACATTCCTCCTACATCCTCAGTTGGACTCCTCAATTTCTCCATTTCTCTCTTCATAACACTAGAGTCCTACTATTCCCTACTCTGCATCTCTGTCTTGCTTTGCTGTGGGATGTCATTCTGTATGCTGTGAATGTGTGTTGCTCTGATTGGTTGATAAATAAAATGCTGATTGGCCAGTAGCCAGGCAGGAAGTATAGGCGGGATAAGCAGACAAGGAGAATTCTGGAAGAGGAAGGCTGAGTCAGGAGTCACCAGTCAGACACAGAGGAAGCAAGATGACAAGGCAGAACTGAGAAAACGTACCAAGCCATGTGGCTAAACATAGATAAGAATTATGAGTTAACTTAAGTGTAAGAGCTAGTCAGTAATAAGCCTGAGCAAATGGTCAAGCAGTTATAATTAATATAAGCCTCTGTGTGCTTACTTGGGGGATGCGAGTGCGAGAGATGTGTCCCAACTGCTGGCTGGCTGGGACACATGAAAACTTCTACTACATTCCTTCTTTCTCTCATGGTACATTTCTGTTTTTTAGGATTAGGGTACTTCAGGTTACATAGTCAAATACATAGATTCAGAGCTAGCATCTACAAATAAAAGAGAATACGTAGTGTTTGTCATTCTGGGTCTGGGTCACCTCATTCTATATAATATTATCTAGTTACATCCATTTGGTAAACAATTTGTGTTTCATTTTTCTTTATAGCTACATGCTATTCCATTGTGTATAAGTACCATACTGTTATTGTCCATTCATCAGTTAAAGGATAGTGGCTGGTTTCCATTTATTTGCCATTGTGAAAAAAGGGGAAATGAGTTAAACAAGTATTTTTTGTAGTAAGATATCAAGTCCTTAGGGCATATGGCAAGGAGTGGTATAGGTAGGTCATGTGGTAGCATTTGGAGAATTCTCTACACTGATTTCCACAAGGTCTGTACCAGTTTGAAATCTCACCAGTAGAGAATGGAGATATCACTTTCCGACATCATCAACAGCATTTGTTATCAGTTGTTTTCTCAATTTTAGCCATTCTGATTGAAGTGAAATGAAATCTCAAAGTAGGTTACTTTGCATATTTTTGATTGCTTAAGATTTTGGACACTTTAAAATAAATTTTCTGAACTAGTCTTATATCTTGAGAATTCTCTATTTAGATTTGCTGCTGATTGGTTAAAATTGGATAATTGCTTTGTGAATTCTTTGTTTATTGAGTTCTTCATATACTTTGAGTATTAATTCTCTATTGGATACAAAGGTGGCAAAGATTCTCTCCTATTAGGATTTAACCTTCACTTGAGTGTTTGCTTAAATGCACAGAAGCATTCAAATTTTATGAGTTCCCGTTTGTTAATTGCTGGACTTAATCCCTGAGTAAATAGAGCCCATTTACAAAATCCTTTCCTATACCTGTACCTTGTGCTATTTCCTATGTTTTCTTTTAGCGCTTTCATGATTTCAGGTTTCACACTGAGGTATTTGATACATTTTGAGTTGACTTTGTTTATAGAAACAGATACACATCTAATTTTATTATTTTACATGTGGATGTTCAGTTTTTCCCATACCACATCACTGCTACCAATCCACGATGAAGGGAGATCTTTCCATCTTCTAGTGTCTTCCACAGTCTCTTCCATCAGAGATTTAAATTTTTCATTGTAGAGGGCTCCTAATGTTAATGGAGATGTTTCCATAAACTATTTCTTAGCAGCATTCTAGAATTCATTGATAGCAGCTTTATCAATATCTGGAATCTTGAGTTCTTCATTATTTAAAATGTCTAAGCACAAACCAGGTTTGCTAGTGCACAACTAGAACTGTAACATTTGGAAGGAAGAGACAGGAAGATCACAAATTCAGTTCCAGCCTGAATTATAGTGAGATCCCGTCTCCAAAATGAAACAAAACTAATAAAGTAAAATAAATAAAGGCCCGAGGACATTGTTAAAGTGCTTAATATGTGTGCACAAAACTCCCAGTTTCATTTCTAGTACCACATAAAACTGTACATAATGCAGCATGCCTGAAAACTTTGTGAGGTGTATGTAAGACGATTAACATTAATACTCATCCTCAAATCAATACCAGGTTTGATGTTTGCATGGGCTATGTAAGACACTGAAAATATCAAAAACAATAACAAAAAATATCTAAACTTTATTAAATAAAATAGACTGCCTGTCATCATGGCACATCCCTTTAATCCTTGCAGAGGCAGAGGCAAAGGCAAGGTGGGTCAATGTGTGTTTCAGATCAGCCCGTTCTACATAGTGAGGTTTAGGCAGCCAGGGTACATAGTGCAACCTTCTTTCCAGATAGATAGATAGATAGATAGATAGATAGACAGATAATCAAATAAAGAAACTATATTGGCCCTTTAAGTACTTGAGTACTTAAAGTGTTTGTGTTTCCGAAGTATTTTAGTTTTATGTTGACAGTCTGATTCTCCCTTTTCCATTCATTTCAGGGTATGTTCTGAGTGTCATCCTCTCTACTCCACACCATCCTACTGTATCAACTTAGCCTCTTTGTAGCTCTTTAGATTTGAACTCGTCACTCAGTACATCAAAGTTTCAACTAGGGGCCCACAGGCTGCCTGAAAGTACAATGTAACTCAATACAAATATCATAAACTTACATAAAACATTATGACATGTTTCTGTGAATGTTTTTTACTTTATTGAGCAGTTCAAATGTGAACCTTATATATAATAGTATCATGTCAAAATTTCTAATGGTTGGTCACAGCTGGAAATTAAAATATATATACTAGGCATATTTTAAGGCCTTAACCAAATCACAGAAATACATTTGTGAATTGTTTTATAAAGAATCAATTATATAATTCTGTGGAAAATCCAATCTAATAATTGAAATTATGTCACTATAGTATTGATCCAACTACTATTTTCATGATACATCCTTACCCAAAAATTATATCTGCAAAAAATTAAGTTCATTCAGAATGAAGTTTTTTTTATTACTATAGTTAATGATCACATAGTTTGCTTAAATATTGAAGAAAAAAATATTTTAATGAATTTACCTAATGTGGTCATCAGAGATTTATATAAACTTCATCTCTCCATGTTACTGGAGAAAAGTGGAGAGTCTTTGAGAGCAATGGAGGCTGCCTCCTCTCCAATGTGCCTAACTTTGAGAAATAAGGTGCATTCAAATGTCACCAGAGTCACCAGACTCCCAAACCAGTGGTTTCTGGGCTCTGTCTCACAAATTCAAGAATGAAATTTGTGGGACCTGTAAGGCAAGGGTGAGTTTGGGGTGAGAGTTTAAGCCCCAGCATGAAGAGCTTCTGTGTAGCACAACAGGATGCAGGGAACTGGTGTTCAGGATGCTACTGGTCAATTGCTATTTTAGCGTAACACAGCCACAATTGGTTGACACCCTGGGGAGCAAGCTTGTCAGTTCACATGGGAGAATCATTCTCATATAGTGTCCAGGCAGGGGATGGAATAAACAGTGGAGAGTGAACAGGAAGCTAAAGCAGGAAGCTGAGCTCATTTTGGAATTCCTGGCTTTTAGTCAGAAGAAAACCATGGATTCCAGCCTCCAGCCAAGGAATGAATGGAGAACTGTAGCATTCTTGGTCTCTATCCTGAACTTCCTGACCAATTTCTAGCTCCTGTTATTTTTCTCCCATTTTAAACTTTTAACAAGAATATTGGTCATTTTTTCCATTCTCAAAATTTACTATTCTATTAATCCCATATTCTATTAATCATAAAAATCATTTTCAATATACCAAGATTTTAAAAATATGTTACATCTTTTTGTTTGGCAGTTAGTATCAATAAGAAGATTAACTTGTTCCACTTAGGAACTTTCTTTTCTTCTTTTTGTCTATCAGATTTTTAGTTTTCTTTCTGATCCGCAATTTGACAATAATTATCGTTATTAAAATTATGGAACCCAAAGAAATCAGGAGGTTGCTTTTACCTGTGTGTTATGAAGTCATGTGCTTCATACCCTAGGCTGCTGCCTCCTTCTCTTGTAGTTTTCTTTGCTCTGTGAGTTTTTATTTAAACGCTTTTAAGATTTATTTTTTTGCTTAAAAATGGTAGTTAGTCTTTTGCTAAGTTGTATGCTTTGTTATTCTCCTAGATATTTTATTATTTTCATTTATTTGTTTACCTATTGTTACAACTCTCTCATTGACTTAGAAAGCCCAGTGTGCAGAAGAGCGAGCCCAGTGGGAGAGGGACTGAGACTAGATTCTGAAAGGTAATTATGGAAAGCAGCAATTGATGCTTTAGTCCAATTCTATCTTACCAAACTCCCCTCAGGCACCTGCCTTGAGGAGATTTCTATCAGGGTCCAGAACAGATGCTACAAGCAGCTAAGGATACTAATCTGAAGGATGTTCAATGAATCTAAGCACACTGAGCTCGTTAGTCCATTCACTTTGTTCTTCTAAGTCAATTCTATCTACACAGTTTCTTTTTTGTTCTCATACTTACTCCTCTGGGTCCCTCCTGCTCTCAATCCCTTCTGCTGTTCTCTCATATCTATCTAGTCCTTTCCATCTCCGGCCTCATCTTTGTTCTTCTAAATTCATTCCTTCTAGTGTCCTCAGAGAACCAGTATATGTACACAGGCAGTAATTCTTTGGCAAAGCAGATTGAGGCTTGAAGTTTTCAGGGTCACAGAGAGAGGTGATAAGGATCCACACATAAAGCAATAAATGTCAGCTTCTAATTACAACTCAAAAGGGGAGTGACTAAAGGAGAGTTCTCTGGTAAGGTCAACTAAAGGCTATGATCATTTAGGGAATCTAGGAATAGCACCTGGCTGAGGAGGAATTAGAACTTAATTTGCACAAGAAAGAAGCTTGGCACCTATCACCTGCCAGGCCTTGATGGCAATCTCCTTGGGTCAGTGGGAAGTAACTGCCTTAACTCAGTAACTAGCAAGTGGCTAAAAACATCATCCCAGGAATGTGAGCAGTACATCTCTTAAGTTAGGGTCTTATGTAAATACCCCGGGGTGAAGGTAAGGAGTTGAGGATTTAATTGTTAGTGGTTCTTTTCTCTCTATGAGGAAGATGAGCCAATGTTTATTTCTCTGCATTTGTCCTTGGAAAAGGGTATCTTTGCTGAAATACTTTTGTCTGGAGAATGGCCCTGGCCAGATTTATGTTAATGAAAAAATAAACACAGTTGGGGACAGCTATCTAATTACCCCAAATGTAAAAGGGAAGTTGTACCCAAGATTGAGATGCAATCGTGAGATTACATGTACACATAACATGGAAATGCATGGTAAATCGGGAGAATCATAGCTGTTATTGCACAAGAAGTTTATAAGAGACAGCCAGTTCATTCAAAAGGCAGTAATTCCATAATGCCTTGTGTGATGGTTTCCTCTAAACGAACCCTTAGTTCTGATAGGTTGACCTTCAGAACTCTAGCTGTCACTGCTGTGTACTCCAGTGGACATTTGTTACCAGTGGTTCTCAATGCTATCTTTCCCACATGTTCTGCACAAGGCTCAGCATCATGCACAGTGCTTGCTGCAGTGAGCTCCCCACACTCTTTTATGCCTGTTCTCCCCAAAAGATTCCTGTCCAGTGGGTTTTGGGATTAGTCCAAGTATCTTCTCTGGGGTGGGGGGTCAATTCATGTGGTTTCTAGCCTGAATAAATAGCTTAAAGTCTGTGATTTCTGTATGCCATACAAATTTAATTTGTTAAGATGAAACCTGGATATCCACACAAAAAATCAGCACAAACATGATGGCTTTTCTCTACAGAGACTGGGGATCTTTCATAGTTGGATGATTGTGCTAGACCTATAGGTTTCTGCCAGCACTCTCATATTGAAATTGACTTTTCAATCTCGAGAGGCTACAGGGTCAGAAGTCTTACATCCCAAAGAGTTTAATATACATTCGGGCTTTGAGCAACACTTTCCCAACAGCTATTTTTGAGTCCTCCCTCAAGGTGCTTCTTACACAAACAAGAAGTGCAGGCCAGAAATGACTCAGCCAAGGATGCCCTTGAAATTCCTGTAAGAGTAAAATATCAGTGGCTGGAGAATGTCTCAGAGGTTAAGGGCACTTGCTTGTGGAGAAAGAGTTTATCTCCACTTTCATCTTTCAGTCCATCATGACAGGATGTCAGGGCAGGAGCTCAAGAAGAACCAGATGCAGGAGATGAGGCAGATCCATGGATGAGTGCTGCTTACTTGCTTGTTCCTCTTGACTTGCTCTGCCTGCTTTCTTAAACAACCTGGGAACATATGCCCAGGAGTGGCACTTCCCATAGTGGGCTGATCTTTCTCATATGAAGGAAAAGGCTTTGCTGACTTCCCATGGTAGTCCTTACCCTTTCAAGGGAGGGGATGGGGGTTGGCGGGGCGGGGGCAGGGGCGGGAAGACGACTAGAGGGGGAGCAAAAGGAAGGATGAGAGAGGGATGTGTGGTTGCTATGTAAAATAAATTTTAAAAAAGTCTTAAGAAAAAGAAAAAGAAAATGTCCTTTGTTCTTTAACACAGGAAGCCTGATGTAGGCACTTTCTCAATTAAGTTTCCATTTCCCAAATTTCAGCTTGTGTCAAATTGACAAAAACAACACCAACATCAAATAAACCAGCAGGTACACTTCCATAAATATTTCTCAAAGTCTTTGTTTCTCTTAATATTAAATTTATTATGTTAAAAGCTCTCACACTGAAACCCTTTATTGATTCAGGAAATTGCAGTTTTGTCTTGTGGAAACAAATCTTGAAAATAGGCTCTGTTCATATTTAACTCAGATGTATCCAGTGTGTTTCTGTCAATGTAGTTTGTCATCAATGCCAGAGTCTTTCTTTTGAGTAGGTCTTAATATACTGCTTCTCTTCTAAGCAGTATTTTTACATGGCTTTATTAATTTTGAACCTCTGTGGCTCATCGTGTAGGTAAAACAATGACTTCCAGGACTTTGTTTTCTCTGGTCAGCCTGCCTACCTGTCTTTACCTGCCCCCACCTTTTAAGATGGGTCTCTCTATGGAGCCTCTATCTATACATGGTGATAGCCCCAGCTGGCCCAGACTCACTATGTAGACCAGGCTGGAGTCAAATTCAAAGAGATCTCCCTGCCTTTGCCTCTAGAGTGCTGGGATTAAAGCTGTGGGCTACCACACCTGCTTCCAAACATAATATTTTTAGGGGCCAGTTTGCTTTTAAATGGTTCCCAAGCATAGTGCCTAGGTCCCTTTTGCAGCAGCTGAGTAGCACTAATCCCCCATTCCCTTCAGTCATTAGAGATGTCACCACTGCTGACTACAAAACAAAATTGTTCTTCCCACCTCACATTCCAAGAGCAAGGGCTCCAAATTTTGGCATCTCGTGTACCAGACAAGCTGTACTGATTCAACTTTCTAGTTCTAGCTCATTTCATGAGTGAAAGTGCTGTGGGATGGTCTGTATGTCAAGTGTGTTGCTGATTGGTCAGTAAATAAATCACTGATTGGCCATTGGCTAGGCAGGAAGTATAGGCGGGACAAGAAAAAGAATTCTGGGAAGTGGAAGGCTGAGAGGGAGACACTGCCAGCCGCCATCAGGACAAGGAAGATGTAAAGTACCGGTAAGCCACAAGCCATGTGGCAAAGTAAAGATTAATAGAAATGGGCTAAATATAAGAGTAAGAGCTAGACAATAACAGGCCTGAGCTAATGGCCAAGCAGTTTAAATAATGTAAGAGTCTGTATGTTTATTTTATAAGTGGGCTCTGAGACTGGCGGGACTTGATGGTGGGAGCTGGAGAGAAATTCTCCAGCAACATGAAAGTCTTCCAGAACTTGAGCATATCTGAAAGCAGTGGAATCAAAACTCTCCTGAAAGTTATGGAGCCAGGATCTGACTTCTTTTAATTGCCTTGCAAGGCTTCAAGGGCAGATTCGATCTCCTCCCCAGAACTACTTTCTTAGGATATGAGCTGAAATTATATTAAGTCTAGCACTGTGCCTGGGGAAAGTGAAAGGACAAAGTTTCTGCCCTGAGAGGTTAGAACAAAGACCTAGGGGGACACTCAGTAAGTAGAAAATGCATATCTATCTGATGTGATCAGTTGTGAACTGAAAGGGGTAGTCATTGTACCTTTCTCATTTCACTATCAAAATGACAGCCATCTTTAGCTCTCAGGCAGGTTTTCATGTTGGTACTTCCAATTTTTAAAATAAAAATTATAAAAATTTGAAATGAGCTATAAAAATAGATTAACTATTAGGTTTTAAAGTTATGCATTTCTCTTCATTTCTTCCTCACTAGAATATCTATGTAACCCAAAGTTTTAAAGTTCCAAATAAAGTACAAGCATAGAACATATTATACACATTTATAGAAAGTAATATTACATTGTCATACTAATGTAAAACTGGTTATATCTGGGTATTTCAAAAATCAATGATAAAACCTTATTAATAAAATAAGAAAGGGAATGTGTGGAACACCGAAAATTTCAAACAGGTATTTCAAATTGCATGTAACTGCAAAAGTTAATCAGTGTTGTATTTGTTAATGATAAGCTTCATAAATTTATTTCATGTTGGGGACCGATTCCGGACAGTGGTGTCCTTACCTTATCAAACCTTACAAAGGCAGGAAGTTCCTGGCCTAACCTCGGGCTGTACAACTTCCTGGAGTACCTGCTAATCAGCCAGCTGCAGGGGCCTGGGACCAAAGTGACCTCACCCTCCCTTAGGAATTTTCCATCCTTCTCTCCGTGCTTCCCCTGTTCCCCCTCCCTGCCTGAAGCCCTGTTTATAAGCCTCAATACCCAGTCAATAAACGGAGACCTCGACGCAACTCAGAATGTCTCTGTCTTCCTTTACGCGCCTGGTCTCCTTTCTCTCTCGCCCCCATTGATCTTTCAGGAGGTGCCTCCTCGGGTCTCATCAAATAACCTGGCCCGCGGGACGGGGCAAGTGGCGCCCGAACGTGGGGCTCGAGGAACGGTGACCTGCCGGACAACGGACAACGGAAGGGGCCCCGGAGAGGATCAGGGTAGAGACGCCCGGACCGCATCACTCGTGCAATGCGGGAGAGTCTTGAGGTAAGTATGTCGTCCCATCGATCATGGGCAAAAATTTATCTAAAGAGGCTGTTTTTCTAAAGGAGATGAAAAGGTAATCTTAGGGAGAGAGAAATAAGAGTTAAAAAAAAAAGGATTTGATAAAATTTTTCCAATATGCAGAGGAGAAATGTCCCTGGTTAGTGATTAATGGACCAGGAATTCACCCTTTGACTTGGAACAAGGTTGGAAAAGATATTAACAAATTACTCAGAGACGGGGAAAATGTCCCCGACACCTTTTTTAGTTTTTATGGTGCTTCTAAAGGAAGCAGAGGGAGATGGGCGTGTTTCACATTTACTAGCCCTTGCAGAGGATTTTCTCTCAAACTCCCCCTGCCTGACACCCAAGGGTCCAGAGGTTTATTGACATCTACCAGTAAGAGCGCTCTCTGTCCTGTCTGTGTCTCTGTCATGTTACTTTTGTTTTGTACCGGTCGATCGATTTGTACTTTGCAGGCTCTCACTGGGGCAGACGTGTCCGGACAGTGAACCTGGCGGCGAAGGGAGACGTCCCAGAGCCCTAAAGCCACCTCAGAGGTGACGATTTGGTTTAGGAGCATCTTTGGGTATCTTCCCCCACAATGGGAGGAAGTGCCACCTTGTATTTTGTCCCGGGAATTTGTCAGAGCCATTTTGTGGGTTTTTTTATATGTTTTGTTGTGATCATTGTTACTTTACTCTCTCCTTCTCTTCCAAGAAAAAAAAATTTTTTTAACTAAACGAAAAAAGGGGAACTGCTGCAGGCCGCAGGAATATATCATAAAAACTCAGCTGGTTATGGCAAAGTCACTACCTGGAGGAATCAGGGAATTCCTCCAGAGGAAGCCAAATCCTAAGGAGTTTTTGGTGTTACTTGGCTTGTTATATATCAGCTGTATTCTGTTATAAAAATCATGTGTGCCTTCATAGTTTTCCCAATTGATTTTTCCCTAAGAAGGGCTAACAATGTGCACTGATCACTCTCTAGACATACACATTCCAGGCATTTGGAGAACAGCCCCAGGAAAGGCTTTCTCTGGAATCAGATATCTCCCCTAGCCATTTTCAAGGACTAAAGGAGACACCACCCAGGTGGTCACCCAACTTCCGAGGACTAACAGTGATAACCACCCACAGGTGAGTCTCCTGACTTAAGGTAAATTCCACAAGGAGACACCGCCCAGGTGGTCGCTCAATTTCCGAGGACTAACAGTGATAACCACCCACATACAAGTCTCCTGACTTAAGGTAAATTCCACAAGGAGACACCGCCTAGGAGAGGTGGATGTTAAGTAATAGCTTTACACAGTTTAGCTCGGACCCTCCCTTTTATATACCGGGACTTCCAGGGCACAGAAAGGAGAAGAGAAAAGAGAATGGAAGAACTAGATGGGTAAGAACTTGAGAGGAACAAACTGAGATGGGGAAGAACAAGATGAGAAAGAGCCAGATGAGAGAGAAGGAGATGGGAGAGGAGCTGATAGGGGAAAGAACTAGATAGATGAGAACCTAGAAGGGTCAGAACTATATGAAGGAATTAAGATAGAACCTAGAGGTAGATAAATATAGAGAAATCAGTCAAGAAAGGAGCTAGACATGAGAGCAGAATAGAAGCTGTGTAGAGAGAGAACTGTCACAGAATAATAAAGTGTATGAACAAAACAAAACAAAAAAAAAAGGGTGCATGTCTGACTGACAGGGATGTGGAAGCCCCTGATGTCTGTTTGATCAAGGACAGAGATCCTCGAGTCTGGATTGTTTTTTATGTGATTGAGCCTGGAGGGTTCCCCCCCCCCCCCCAGAGCACATCAGGCTGTCATTGTTCTTGGAGCTTTGTTGGTTGTCTTGTTGGGGCAAAGTTTTTTTGTATGCCCTTGGTCTTGGGTGTAATGTATTAATTGCTCTCATTGTTGACTTGACTGTGACGGACGCTATGGGACAGTTCCCTTCTTCTCTACTAGACCTTTGCCTAGCCCACTAGAAGAATGTGTGAGCCACAATAGAGGGAACTGAGTTCCCCATCCCCACTCCCCGATTGAAGTGAGATAAACAGGTAGCTCCTGCCAGGTGGGGCTTGCATACTGCAGGAGGGGCTTGCTGGCTGTGAATGAGGCCGTCATCTCAGTGCTGATGTTCCGGTTCTTGGATTGTCTGTATAAATGTTATTTGTTTCTGTCTACTAACCTCCCTTATTTTCCTAGAGGAAGAGGAGGAGAGAGAGGCATAACAAAGGCCACCTCCGTCCCTCCCTAGCTCTCTTGCTATCAGGACTGCAGCCAGCTGGCTGCTCTCACGAGGGTGGGGGTGCCTGCTCTCGGTACAGGCGGGCAAAGACGGGAGCTCTGGACAGGGCAATGGGGACTGCCTGCAATTGACAAAAACTGTGTGAACACTAAAGAGAGAATCTGACCCTCCCTTCCTTTACTGTGATAACTTCAAGGTCTCTTCTGCCGGCCAGCAGCTTCTCTTGTTAGCCCTTCTCTGTCCTGATATTGCTTAAAAAGAAATGTTAAATTACCAGTTCAAGATACTGGGAAAATTATGCTTTTGTTTCCACAGGAAAAATAAAAATTTACATGGGTTTTGGTCATTTGAGTTCAGTGGGTTACAAATACTTGCCATCATTTAAGAGAATTGGTTTCAAATTATTGTTAGTTAAGATAAAATATAATGTTTTTATAAAAAATGACTTGAAATATATATAAAAAAAAATGAAACATGTTTCATATTTCTTTGTCTTGCTATTCTGCTGTTACATTGAGACTCCAAAGGGTCATAGTTGTAAAAATGTCTGTCTACAGGTATGAATGAAAAATGTGGCCACATGTATGTTTGGTTTTGAATGTCTGAGTTTGCATGTCCTTTGTGTTAAGAAATGCAAGTTAATACTAGTCATCTGGCTATTCAGATACTAGTTTAAAGCATAAACTGTTCTATTTAAATAAAAAACTGAGAGGTATATTTGACTAATATATCTATAGGAGAACAAATTGGCCTGGTTATTGTTACCAAACTTAGAGATATTTTCAAGATTAGGCCTAGATTTGTTTGGCTCAGATACATTTAATAGATAATGGTCCTCAAAACCTGTCAAAGATCTGATAAATATGGCATTTACATTATTTGATAAAAAGCTTACTATAGCAAACAGAGACTCCGAGCTCCCCAGCTCCTAGCAATGACTCCCAAGGTCTCCAAAGAAGATATGAAACAACGACAAGAAGATGCCACCTGAATTGTGGACAATGCTGTCCTGACACCTGTCCTGCCAAGCTATAGCTTTCTCAGCTTAGTAATTGATTGATCAATGGATTAATTAATTAAAGTTAATAAGTCTCTTTAAAAAAGATAAACAGGTTCTAAATATAGACTTACAGATGCTTTTCATTGGGCCAAGGAAATTTCAGTCCAATCTATATTTGGTTCTCTAGACAAAAAAGACACTATGGATTTCAGGGCAAATTGATAATACTACAATTACTAAGACTATGGGTCTAAAAGTTCCAAATAAGTTCATAAGTTTTAACTCCTGTTCCTAGTTTATATCTATCTCAACAGGTTTCCACTTGGCTGACAGATACATCCAAGCATCATTTGCTGGTGACAACCTACTGCAAATGACTATGAGCCCTGAACTTGCTGAAAGCTGATATGGACCAATTCAGCCGATATGCATACCATCTCTTCAGCTGGTCAATAAAATGTTCCCTCTTGTCTTTGACTAACATTCTGGCTTTCCAGGGCCTTGACAACAACGTCCCAATGTCAGCAGGAAGTAATTATAGAAGAGAGAAAACATCGACCCTGTTTCCCCCCCACACCCTGGAATGTTAGCTCAAAAGGGAATTTCTTGTCATAGGGAACCTGAGATAAAGTTCCAAGTTGCTTGAGGATAAGGAACTCTGTCAGCCATCACAAGGCTTTTGGCCCTGTGCTTCTGCTAATTACTGTTGGCTCTTATATCACTGATGTCTTAACTAAATGATGGTTCATGTCTGGGTACCACTAAACTGAGGATGCTAGAATTCCAATATCCACCTCTGAACCCATGACACACTTGCAGATGGCAAAAACTAAATAAGGGGAAGCTCACTTTGCCATTGATAATGGAAAAACTCTTATGTTCTGGTCCAATTAGTCTCCGATATGGAATTCTTTGAGCAGAGAGGCAGATACACTCTAGAACCTGTGTCTATGACTATTGCCCTCTTGTTAGGTATTGGGGCATCACTGCAGGAATTGGTACAGGAACTACTGCTCTCGTGCAGAGCAACCACCTTATGCAGTCACAAATGGCTATGACTACTGACCTAGAGGCCATAGAAAGATCCATTTCTGCTCTGGAGAAATCTTTAACCTCACTCTCTGAGGTTGTGTTACAAAACAAAAGAGGTCTGGATTTACTATTTTTAAAGGAGGGGGGATTATGTGCAGCCTTGAAGGAAGAATGCTGCTTTTATGCCGACCATACTGGTATTGTCAGGGAATCGATGGAAAAATTAAGGGAAAGGCTGGTTCAAAGAAAAAGGGAGTTTAAAAATCAGCACGGGTGGTTTGACCTTTGGTCCCTGGGCCTTTCAGCGGTTGACTCAGTTTATCAAAAATCAGATTGATTCGGCCTTACCACAACACGTCTCGATTCATTATCACAGAGTAGATTCCGAGGAGGCTGGCCAGGAGCCCCATCAAGGACTCAAATTCAGTGTCCTAAGTCCCCACGGTCCTGCTAGAGGGTACTCAATGACGGGAATAGTACAGGGCCCACGCCGGAGACAACAGCGTACAGAGGTCACCCGAGACCGGCTCAACACGGCATGCTGCCGAGCGTGGGAAGCCCCCTTTGTAGCCTAAGACAGGGACTCTCTCGGACCACCCCGATCACATGGACTTGGTCCATTTTTGAGAAAAGAGGGGGAACTGTTGGGGACCGATTCCGGACAGTGGTGTCCTTACCTTATCAAACCTTACAAAGGCAGGAAGTTCCTGGCCTAACCTCGGGCTGTACAACTTCCTGGAGTACCTGCTAATCAGCCAGCTGCAGGGGCCTGGGACCAAAGTGACCTCACCCTCCCTTAGGAATTTTCCATCCTTCTCTCCGTGCTTCCCCTGTTCCCCCTCCCTGCCTGAAGCCCTGTTTATAAGCCTCAATATCCAGTCAATAAACGGAGACCTCGACGCAACTCAGAATGTCTCTGTCTTCCTTTACGCGCCTGGTCTCCTTTCTCTCTCGCCCCCATTGATCTTTCAGGAGGTGCCTCCTCGAGTCTCATCAAATAACCTAGCCCGCGGGACCGGGCAATTTCAAAATATTTGTAGATTCAAGAATACATATCAATCATTTATGATTTTCTTCTGTTCAGATAAAGATGTTATTTAATTGTGATATGAAGTAAAGTCTGTAATTATTCTTTTTTTGGAATCTATTGTGACTTATTTCTTCACTAGAGAATAGTAGTTTTATGAAATTCCTTCATGAATACAAGAAATATGTGCACTTTTATTTGGTACATATAAATTTCTTCTGATGGGTAGGCAGACTGATGAATAGATGAACAGGAATATATTGATCTATCTTATTAATTTTATTTCACATTTTATGCATTCTTATTTGTATTTTGCTATCATAAGGATAACTTTGAAAAAAAACTAATTTCTTTGAAATATATTTACTTTTCTATATAAAGAAAAATAATAAAAAAATAACCTGGGCTGAGGGGATGGCTGAGTGGATAGGACCACTTTCTGGACGAGCATGAAGACCTGAGATAGTATTCCCGCACCTTCAGCCACATATACATGTAATCCCAGAGCTGTGGAGGGTGGAGATAGGAAGATCACTGGGACATGGTGGCTGCCTGCCCAGCTGCAGGAGCGGTGACAAACTCTATTTCAAAGGAGTACAGCAGAGTAATGGAGCAGCACATGTGTATATCTTCTCTGGAATTCAGACATGCACACACAGGTACAGGTACACTGTGTGCATGTGTTCTCTCTCTTTCTCTTTCACACACACACACACACACACACACACACACACACACTCACACACACTCACACTCATTTACAAAACCTTACTTGTTCTCATGAGGACTGAACAGGAAATACATGCACTTCCAACATCAAATCTAGTATTTAGGGAAACTGTCACACCTCTATTGTAGGCTAGTTAATAGCACTATTCTTTCTTCTGTTCTCTGATTCCATTACTAGGTTAATATCTACACTAATGTTTTTCCCTAAGTCAATTTAAAATGACCTCTTCAAGTGCTTGCCAGGCCCCACTGTGCATGCTAAGTGAAGTGGTACATTCCTTATCCCAGTGCTTGGGAGGAATAGCTGGGAAGATAACTGCCAATTCCAGGTCATCCTGGTCTACATAGTAACTTCCAACCACTGTGGACTCAGGAGAGGCTCTATCTCAAAAAATATAACAAACAATTGAATTAATGAATGCCTTATGTACCTAAGTCTGCCCAATAGTGATCAACACCCAGAGTTTGAACCCTTTCACAAGCATTGATCCATAATATATTTACATAAAAATTTTCAGAATGATTGAGTTGATGGTCTATCTATGAATATTGCAGTGGCGATGTATATCTATCATTTCATAAGTCAATTGTCACAGATTGGGTACAGTGCAGGTTTGAAGCTCTAATTGATGTCTATCTTTTGTAATGAAACTTTACAAATAAGGAAAAGTGCTGTGTTCTATAATTGTTCACCCAGTTGTCTTGAGCAAGCCATCATGCATGATGGGGGTTAACACTACTGCCTTCCTGTAGATTGGACCCCTAAAAATATAAGGTTTTATTATTTTTAATTGTGTATGTGTGTACATGTATCCGCATGTGGGTACATGTGAATGCAGGCCCCAAGGAGACTAGAGGCATTGGATTACAGGCATTGGAGCTGGAGTTACAGGCAGGTGTGAGCCACTTGGTGTGATTCTGGCAAAACTCAGTTCCTTCATAAGAAAAGCTTGTGCCCTTAACCACTGAGCCTCCTCTCCAGCTTCCATGGAACTATTTTTCTTAGCAAACCAGCTTTAATCATTCTCATGCACACTTGTGCGAACTAATTTGCAGCCAGATTTGGATAGTGTGAGGATCTATAATAGCTTGTTGGGAACTTTTATGTTGATTTTCTATGTGAAGGGAAAGTTCTAGAGCTAGAATGGATAAGAGTGAGACCTGTGAAGCCATGTACAAAGCTGAAGATGAAGGTCTAGAAAGTAAGTGTATGAGGCTCAGGGTTCAATCCTTAACACACCTCAACTCAAACAGGAACAGAATACATTTTATAATCATAACTGTGTCTGGGTTCAGTACTGGCACTGTAAAGAAAGCAGTTGCCTGTTTTGTGAAGTGAAGAATGGTCTCTTAGATGTGCCATTCACTCCTTCTTCTAAGTACCTTACTCTCACTGGGTCATCCATCCCCTCAGACTTGGGAGGACTGCTTCTAGTCTGGCTGTGAAAGTCCCTACGTTGGGCTGCCATGTAAACGGTGTTTCAAGTACGTGCAGCCATGCCTGGCTTGCTTGCTTTCCCTGTGTATGGAAAGAAATGGAAACACCTGAACAGAGTAAGAACAGAATTGTGATCTGAGCTTCCCAATAAACCATAGATCACAGATCCAGGAGTCCCTTCTCACACCCTTTGCTCCAAGAAGCCCTTATGTGCTCTGAAGTCCATTTTCTCTAAAAAGGTCCCTATGTGCTCTAAAGTCTCTTTGCTCTAAAAAGTCCCAAATTTTTAGATTAGCAACAATGAAACTCATAACAAAGCATGCTGGGTAATGGATTTCTTCTGCCTACACACAGCTACAATGAATTGTTGCTGTGTTAGGATTAGTATGAGAAAATAATATGACCTAATGTTGTACAACTTATTAATTTTAATTGTTATTTAATTTCAAAGGATGTTATCTCACAATAAAAAGTTTTCACTCTTTTTCTCTTGGAGAATGTGATATATGCACACACACACACACACACACACGCACGCACGCGCGCACGCTCACCAAAGATGAAAATTTCCAGAAATATAGCCTTACACCACATGACAAAATTAATTTATATGAGATAATCAATCCTCATACATTTTTGCTTTAATATGAATGTATATGAGATAATAATCATTTATCTGTCACATTTTATTGATTTTTTAACCTTTACTGAAACTAATTTCTTAGAATTACAAATATGACTATATTGTTTACTGGCTTTAGAGTTGAATTGAGCATGGATTTGTTTTAATACCAATCATTGTTGCTTCCAGGAAGAGGTGCTACTTTTAGATATGATCTCATTCTTTATGATCTCATTCTTTAGGTTTGACAATGTTTATTTCACTGAAATGTGAATAAATAATAATAATAATAATAATAATAATAATAATAGTAATAAATATTGATAGTAGTAGTAATAACAACACATGAACAGGCCCTAAGATTTCAGTTTTCATGTCCCAAGTTTTGATGCATCAATATTCACTCATGTGCAGAAGTTGCCATCAACAAAGCTAAGCTTTGCTTACAGTTGGCACACTGATTCACTGCAGTCTTTACATTTCACAGAAAATGTATATGATTTTATACATTCATGTTCTGTTCCATCCATTTACCTAGGACTTCAAATTCATACATTTATTTCCCCCCAAACTCCTCCAACATAATTGTTCTCCAAGCTTCTCAGGGATTTTGTTTTCCTTAGATGGGCAAAACACCGTTATTAGCATATCTAAGCAGCTCCCATACCACTGTCCTGATGCTTTCTTCTTGCATTCAGTCTCAGACATTTCTTGGTTTTCCTGGGGTTTTTTTGGTTTGTTTTTATTTTTGTTTGTTTGTTTGTTTTTCTGTCTCCTTTACCTCTCTTCAACTCTCCATTTGCTTTGAAAAAGGGAGTGAATTACTTTCTAAAAGCTCACATCCCTTTACTGGAGGAAGTAGATTTGTTTCTTCTGATTTAATACTGTGAAATCTTTGCAAGTCAAATCCAATTCATGAATTGATTTTTGCTATTCTTGCCTTTCTGCTGGGTTTTGTCTATGAGCTGACTATTGTTCTTCCTGAGTTTTGATTAATATATACATGGAGGAAGTATTTTGATATGACTTTTTCCATATTTTTCTCTACCATGGTTTTGGAACTTTCAGTTTTATTGCCGTGACACTTTATCTCTTTTGTTTCTTTTTATTCTTCACTGTGTAGATATGCTGATCTCTTTAGCTCGTTCAATTCAATCATTCTCTCTTTTTTTTTTTTTTTTTTTTAGTTTTTCAAGACAGGGTTTCTCTGTGTAGCTTTGCGCCTTTCCTGGAACTCACTCTGTAGACCAGGCTGGCCTTGAACTCACAGAGATCCGCCTGCCTCTGCCTCCCAGTGCTGGGATTAAAGGTGTGCGCCACCACCACCCGGCTCTCATTTTTAAAGTTTATTCTTTCAGCATTTATTTCACATATACATTGAAATATTATCCAACTCCCTATTTTCCTCTTGCCAATCCCCCATATCTTCCTACATGACTCCCTCCCAACTTCAGGAATTATTCTTTATTTAAATGTATCAGACTACAGCATTGTCTATTCATTTGAAGTAGCTCTGCTTGAACTATTATTTCTCAATATGAAAGAAGAGGGGTGGAAACCAAGAGCAAATGGTTAAGGCATAGATGGGCATAGGAAGTGAATTAACTAAAACTGAGAAGGTGTGAAAAAGCCTTAAATGTATGAAAAAGCTACTTTCAAAATATAATCCAACCTTTCAATATACTAAAATCTAATTTAGCTCATTCTTTCAACTTGTATTTTCAAAAGTTTATTTTCATTTTTAAATATCCTAATTGTTTTCTTTTCATGTTTCCCTTTTTTTTTTCTTTGGGGGGATGGTTGGAGTTTTGATTTTTCGAGACAGGTTTCTCTGTATAGCTTTGAAGCCTGTCCTGGAACTTACTCTGTAGACCAGGCTGGCCTTGAACTCAAAGAGATCCCCCACCTCTGCTTCTCAAGGGCTGGGATTAAAGGCGTGTGCCACCACCCCCGGCTGCCTTTATTTCTTAGAGTATTTATTTTTATCTTAACCATTTAAATAAATACGATCTGAATTTCTTATATTATTTATCTGATTTCAATTAGTAATCTTTACAAACATAGTTAATGTTTAAAGATCTGTTTTTTGTTAAGTCTGTTGAACTTTACTGACCAAAATGTTCATTATTTTTTCCATACTTTTATAAAAGTTATTGTTTTTGAATTTTGAATTTTGAGAACATGTATAGTTTGGTATTATTTTTGCACCTTTGTGGTGTTCCTATGTGGCTGTATATAGCCTTATATTCTATGAGCTCTCTGATACATTTTATTAAAATTTTATTAAAAGCCTTAGATTAACTTTTACCTATTTTTTTCACATGGGAATTTTTTTCAAGTTGTAAAGTAGGATTGTGAAATAATTAGATGGTTATTAATTTCCTGGAGAGACCTTTTTATTTCTTCACTCACAGTCTAGTTTTCTAAGCTGACATTGTTTACGCTAGGGGGCAATACTAATAATAAGCTAGGGTTACACCTTCAACATACTTGGTTCTTGCTGTTATCCACATCTTTTTGTTTGTTTGTTTGTTTGTTTTTTGTTTTTCGAGACATGGTTTCTCTGTGTAGCTTTGCGCCTTTCCTGGAACTCACTTGGTAGCCCACGCTGGCCTCAAACTCACAGAGATCCACCTGGCTCTGCCTCCCGAGTGCTGGGATTAAAGGCGTGTGCCACCACCGCCCGGCCGTTATCCACATCTTAAGTGGAATTAAAGTATTATGTCGTATTCTATATTGACATTGATATTCAAACTTCTCCATTTATAGACAAAATATAATTTCTTATGTGCAATCATCAAACAAATACACAGTTCACTCATTAATTGTTGAGCACCCTTTCCACTCTCTTCTACGTTTTACACTTTAGGAAACACATTAAAGTATCTGCTATTTATTTCTTTTGTGGCTGTTCTACTGCTAGAATAACTTACTGTTTTTCCTGAACTTTTGTTCGTTTTGTCTTTTACACACTCCCATGTACCTTCTTTTACTTCTAGGGTTCTGCCTTGTAAACACTGATTACTCTCTAAAGCCTATTCCACCACATGTAGAATTTCCCGCCCCCCGTTGAAATTCTTTCACTTTCTCCAAGTATTTATGTACTTTCACTTTAGTTTCTTCTGAGATCTGAGTCTTGTTTGATCTAGAATGTTCCAATGCCTTCCCTCATGTTGACCTGTTTTAACATGAATATTTCACTCACATTACCTTTATGCCACTTCTTTCAGAAGAATGTTAAAACTACCCAAAGTGACTCAAAGTTTCTGTGTTTCGCAGGAACACAGATTGTCCTTAGCTTTTGATAGGCACATTCTGACAACTGTATTCTGATTTGAACACACTGTAACCCAGAAGTGCATGTCGTATGCTCGGCCTGCAGATCAACCAGAACGTAGAGTAGGGCACCTGAAATGCACTCAGGACTCCTGTTAGCCTACAGCTGAACAAAATCATCTGAAGCTCACCTTCTAATGAACCGCTTTGTATCTCATATAACTTCTTAAATACTTGTATCTGAAAAGCCCTCTGGCAGCCCAAAGGCAGTGTCTGCTGCTTCCCCTGCAGACTGTCACTGCCTAGCACTGTTTGGACTGAATGAGAATGCTTCTGAACCTGGTATAATACTGAAGTGTCCCAGTCTAGCATATCATCTGCACCACCTTTATGCTACCAATTATTTGATAATTTTGAAGTCATGTGTTTAATCACTTTCCAAATATTTTTCCAACTAGATTTCCTGCAGCTTTTGTTTCCTGTGCCTAGGGTATTCAATCATTGATTCATTCATTCATTCTTCACAATCTATGTCTATAATCCAGAACTCTATATGTAATAAAGCTCTAAATAAAAACTTGAATAAATGGACTTTTGCAGTATTTCCTGTTTACTGTACACATTAATAATCTTGGGTCAGAGACATTAAGTAAGTACGTAAGGCCACCCATTAAATACTCATAAGGCCAGGATCTCAATCCAGGATTATCTTTATACAAAACTTGTAGTGTTTATGAAAAGAGTTACACCTATGCCCTTATCACTCCCACTACCCAAAAAAGGAAGAAAGATAGAAAGTAAAAAGAAAAGTAGTAAGAAACATAAAATATTGCACTACACTTATACTACAATGTGTTTATATCATTGGATATTTTAAAATCTGACCTATGGAATAAATCAAATTAAAAATGTATCATGTGGTAACTATGTTAGCTCTAAATATTTAAATATGTGTATAACTTTAAAATGTATCTATTATGTCTGTCTTCTAGAAAACTGAATTTCACATATGTATTAACTATTCTCATTTTATTTAAGCCATTTATTTAATCTACATTAAACAGTACCAAATAGCAATTGGCCTCTAAGTAAAAAGCAGTTCATGCTACAAAGTACAAAAGCCACCCATGTAACAACTGCTCTGCATCACCAAATCATTTTATAGACATCATAAATATATAGCTAACCGGAGCAATCTAACGAAGAGGAATACTGAGATAACGAGACTGATGTCAAAGTGAAGTAAAAGCAATAAAAATAAGTTATCTGTTCGATTTGAGTCCTGGTCCTTGGGAGCCACAGTTAGCAGCGATATCTGAAAAGTGTCTTCGGTAGTTACAATCCAACATGAGTAACTTTCAGAAGCACCATTTTACTTTTCATACCAACAGATAATTATATACATTATAACAGGTAAAACTCAGATTTCAAACAAAAGACAAAAGGCAATCTCTACAGCTAGATGTCCAGATTTAGCCAAAGGTCTCTCTAAAAGGGTCGGGGATAAGGTTGAGAGCAGCTTTTTCATATTATGTACAAGGCCTTCTACCGGCGGCGGGTAAATCTTCTCCTGCCTTGCCGAGGGCCTCATGCGATGTCACGTCCCGGCTTCTCGGGGCGGGAGGAGGGCCCTGCGATCCATCGTTCCTCCGCCGCTATGCGGGGCTCCGCCCACCTTCCTCCAGGACCGTCGAGGCCTCTGCTCATCCAGGTCTGGGGGGCTCGTCCACAGGGCGGTCTCCTCCCAGCGATGGCCCAGTGTTCCTGCGCAGACCCGCCGCCTCAGGCTGCAGAGGCCGGGAAGGACCGAGCTGGGCCTTCGGGTGGCCGTCGTTCTTTCCGCCGCGCCCGCCGGCAGCTGGAGAAGTCCTCGCAGGCCTGGCTGGGGCATCTCCACGGCCCGTCCTGGAGAGCAGGGCCCGGTGGAGTCGAGGAGGCCGTGCGCAGAGGTCGCCGCCATCGAGGAGCTTCGTCGGCGGGGGAAAGGGTAGCTGCAGGATCGCAGTCGGCCGGGCTGGTGGCTGCTGTCAGGGCTCAGGTTCCTGGGGTCCGCAGGACGGAGACCAGGCTGTTCCCGGCCCCCGGGCTCACCCCGCACAGGCCAGAGGCCGCGGGGTCCGGAGGAAGGAGGCCGCACTCCCTAGCTCGCCATGCTCTCCGCCGGAACTGACTTGGCAGTTCTCCCTATTTCTATATTTTTTTTGCTGGCTGGCCACCAGCTGAGGGAGTAACCCTAGGAACTGTCTGAGGCAATATAGAGTTTGCAGATCTTTTCATTAAAAGCTAACTTCTCCCGTGACCTTATAGAAGAGTAAAATAAATGTTAAATTTTATTAGAAAAAACAGACTGAATTTTAGTAAATTAAATACAAAAAGGAAATGAGTTTTCATATTCTTCTTGATTTCTGTATGAACCAATTTCAGTTTATCTTTGAGCCTCTTCATAACCAAAGCCCTTCTAGAATGGTGTCTTCAAAATGGTATGGTGATAAAGAGGGCAGAGAAGTCACTGCTGCAGATGTTATCACTGATATTTATTATCTACGTGCCTTTTTGAAAATTAATGTTTTGTGTTTTTCTAAGAACTGTCATTTAGTCAATTATTTGTTTTGTTTAACAAAGTAAAAGAAGCAGATGAATGATTCATTTCCATACAGGGCTTTATCCAGCCCGCCATAGTTACTGTGCAGTATAGAGTTGGGACTCCGTAATGGAGCATGGGAGACATAATGGGTAGGAGTAAAACAAATGTTGAAAAACGTAGAAAGTATTATCTTTTCTTGAGAGTCAAAAGTGCTGAGTAGCTTATAGGTTGAGGGGAGCATTTGATATTTAATGACATAAACTATTACATATAAGTCCAGTTTCATAAAACTGTAATACTTAACCATGAGATTTCTTAATAGAAGATACAGTTTATTTTGGCTGTTTTGTTTTTCATAGAAATTCAGTCTCTCATAAAGCCAAAGACAATATTAGGTAAAGTGTATACAAGAAGGTAGTGGATGCTGGGGAGAATAATGAGACATAGAGCAGGATTCACACATGAAAAATGTATGTCCGAGCATACTTAAGGGAACTGTTCTGCCATGCTAGGTTGACTCTCCATGCTACACTGAATTTACCATTCCTAAGTTTGTAAATGACTATAATTCAATTGTTTGTAGTAACCTTTAGATGTTACAATAGCCTACAGAGTTTAGATTAGTAAAGTTACAAAAAAGTAGGAAAAAAATCTATAGAGGAAATCCCATCTGTATTTAAATGTGGAGACTGGAATCCCTGTTCTGTACTACCTTGACTATTGTCCTTGCTTTACCAGACACTTTTCTTGCCTCTGCACTGTTAACATTTACTCCTCCAGCAATTCTTTGGAAGCCACACCAAGCCTTCCCTAGTCTTAATTAATTCACTTGAAAATTCTTAAATAAAACAAAAAAACCTTACCCATTTATACCACAAGGGGAAGCAACAGCAAACACTATAGTTAAAATACTTATTTACAAACATCAAATGTGGTCCTCACAGTAGCACTTCCAGGTGGGCAAAAGGACATCTGAAGGTACTGGTAGTAGCTCTAGTGATATCAGAATTTTGGTCTTAAGTGAGTCTATTACTAAAATCCTCACTTTAGATCATTAACAAGCCAAGAAATTAAGTAGGTGAGTAATTGTCAGCATAGGCAAATTAAATGATCTTTGCAGATATGCAATTAATTCATTACATTAAAACTTCAGTCGCAAATACATGTGAATATATTTATTTTAGAACAGTGCTGGGGAATATTGGTTAATATACTCATGATATTAACTATTTTGAAACTTTAAAAAATTGATTATACTTGCATTGTTCAGTTGTTATAGTGTAAGATATGTCTATGCCCTGGTGTTTATATTCCCTTATTCTTCGTGATACTTAATTTACATTTTATCAACAGGCTGGACAGTAGTGTATCTGGGTGTTATATGCACTACTTTCAGTAACAGAATTTGAACACATACTATGTTATTAAATTCACCCCTAAAATTTTCTGTTGTGATTGTAGAAATGAAATCTTGCATCTTGGAGCTGTTTTCCTTATTGTGTATGTTTCTTTGCTTTCAAATTCTCGGTTACTATTTTCTAAAGGTTTTCTTAGTCACAAAGTGCTTATTATTTCATTGGTTGTTTTTTTTTTTTTTTTCTTGGTAATTTGAAAGAAGTTACTCCAGGAATGTCAAAAATCAAGCAAAATCTCAATAGAAGATTTTGTTTACATGACTTGGAGAAAGTGCTTCAAAGACAGTATCTGAAGGTACTAATTAAGACAACAGTCAGACATCCACACAATCTCTTTACTCATTTAGCTAAACCTTTAGGAAATCTGCCAGAGACAGCAAATATTTCTTCTTTTAATTACTAATGTTTGTAAAGTAGATTTGAAATGCTTGAGCATTTCATAGCTGTTACAGTAAAATATATAATTTCTCTAGTATAATAATGTTACCCAAAGAGATTATTATTTACAAAATGACAGTAAAATCACAATTTCTCTCCTATCTTGCCCCATTTTCTCCTTCCTCATTTAAAATTAAGACGTTCACTCTCCGGCTGGCTGCGCTGGGAATGAATTTCAGTGCCGCCCTGATGGAAACTGCATCCCGGATCTGTGGCGCTGTGATGGAGAAAAAGATTGTGAAGATGGCAGTGACGAAAAGGGCTGTAACGGGACCGTCCGACTGTGTGACCACAAAACCAAGTTTTCCTGCAGGAGTCCAGGTGAGCACCGTGAACACCCAGGGAGCAGAACCCGTCAGCGCAGGCTCCATCTGTAGCTCATCTCTGAAAAGCATTCTTCGTCTTTGGTAGATAAGCTCACATTATCTGTGTAATACTAGTAAGGTATCTGCCAGAAGCATTATGGGTCAGACCCCATCCTATCAATGTTTTCTTTATGAACTCATGGAGGAAACAGAAGTATTTAACTTGCTAAGAATTACGGAGACTGAATAGCAGAATTAAAACCTGACATCAGTGTATTTGTGTTCAGAATCTGTAATTGAATCTCAGGGTCAAAGAGGCATGTGCTAGCCCACACTCAGTAATTCTGTAGATAAAATCCTCCCCAAATGCCAGTTGGGAGAGTGGGAAACACATGTTAATTTACATCTACTTTCCTAGATTTCATTGCCATCGCTTGGCTCCTGCTAAGTGTTTGCCATTTGAATCTGATTATTTTAAGAGTCATTGGCTATACTGTTATTTTCCATAAAGGTGTCTTTATGACATTTCCAGTTTTTCTTACTTACAGAGAGTTCCTCTTGAGATCCCACTGACTTATTTCTCTTTCCATGCCAGATGGTGAGATAAAGTTAAGGAAAGAATGAATGCATTATATTTTATTTAGCTGTGAAATCAACCATTGAAAGAATTTCCGATAGGTTTCATAATATCATTTCCTGTGGGTTTCACAATATATTCTTGAGTCACCGTAGAATTTCTCTCTATTGCTTGTGGGTGGCTTAACCATGAACTTTCAGCTTTCCTCTTTTTTTCTGTATTCCAAGCAAGAAAGGGAGTAGAACAGCTGTCTGCGTACAGAATGGGAAGGTTGTGGCTGATGGCCTTTTGAAGACAATGAGCCTTGTGTTTCTTCCCCAGGCATGCCACATTTATCACACTGAAACACTGAAATCAAAAGAAATATTTGCTTTATCACAGTTGTATAAAAATAGATTCTCCTATGGCCTATTCGTGTTGAAGATGCCATGATTCCCAGCTAGTAACTCTCCAAACAATATTTCTTTATATATTATTTTTTATTTTTTTTTTTAGAATTTTTTATATGAGTACTGGATTTATATAATCCCCTCTTTCCAATCTGTCTTATGATCTTCAACTCCAACCATTTCAAATTAATGACCTCTTTATTCTTTAATTATTACCATTGTTAATTGTGTCTCTTAATGTGTATAACCTATATAAATACAACCTGCTGGGTCTATACATTGTTACTCACATATATATAATTTTAGGGCTGAGCATTTGGTACAGGATAATCAATTAGGGACTTTGGTCCTGAATCTCCCATTCTTAGCACTCATTAATTACCTGTAGCTCTTCATCTAGGGAAGGGGCAGTGTGAAATTTCCTCCATCCGCATTGGAATATCAAGTGGTGTTGGCATTATACTGGTTTTGTTTAGGCGGCCATATTGTTAAGATTTTATAGGTCCAGCCTGCACAAAGGATATGTGGCCCAAACAAAGCCTGTAGTTTGGACGTGGTCCTGGCAGATTATACTCAGGCTAGCTGATGAGTTTGGGTATATACACAGGATTTGCAATAGAGACAAAACCCAAGGATTGAGATCCAACAATATTTTTCATAATTTTGTGACCCTTTAACTGTTACATGTTAAAAAAAACTGATTTGATGAATATTAGTTAGAAAAAATAGATTTTTAGGCTCAGAAATTATTTTTGGAGTATTAAAAAATTTACAGATGACTTTTTATCGAATATATGAATGAAGGTCTTCTTAAACAACTTTTATTCAACAAACTAATTCTGGTGCTAAAGAGCCAATTTCTAGACTCAGATCAATTAACATAATTCAAAGCAATCTCATGGCTGACATATGGTCATAGTAGTCTTTCATATGCATAGGAATTAGACACTGGAAAATGTGTGAAAGCTAGACATAAACTGATGTGGAGTAAACCAAAGTTTAAATTAGTTGAGTGTGCTATTTAAATTTAGAAAACTTAGATGTGACTCATAAGTTAAGCTGTTATTTCTCCATAAAGAATGATAAAGGTGAGCATCATAAATAATAGTAATAGCAGCTCAGAAAAGGAGGAATAGCTGAGCAAAGTGTGGCCAATGGCTTTAACAGTGAAGTTGGCTATGAGGTCTAAGATTCTATAGATCAGTACATTAACTAATACAACCAACTGTGCGCTTCCAAGTAGCTGATAGAGAGAATGTTAAATTTCCCCAACTCAAAATAATTATTAGGTTTGTAGTATTGAATATGCCACTTAGTATAATCTGCACATTAAGAATTGTATACATGTATTAAAATAGAGTGCTATATTCCCTAAATACATGTAATTCTTGTGCATCTATTTTAAAAATTGTGAATAATTTGTGAAAGAGCATCATCCAGACCAGTGCTGGCCTTGCAAGTATGAAGACCTGACTTAGAGTCTGGGAACCCAAGGAAAAAATTATAAACGTGATGGCACACAATTGCAATCCAGTACTGAGGAGATAGAGATGGGCAGGTACCTGCCTTGCCTTGCTTACATGGTGAGTTACAAGTCAGTGAGAGACAATGCCTTCTTTAAAAGATGGATTTGGGCTGAGAAATGACATCTAAGGTTATTTGACTTATATACACACACACACACACACACACAAACACACACACTACAATTTATTTAAAAAGAGCTAAATAGCAGTGTAAATTTTTAGCTATAAAGTCAGTAAAAATGGTTTTAAGTTACATAAACAGAAAATAGACATAAAAATATAAATAATAAATGAAGCAACTAGGAAAACTGAATCAAAAGTTTCATTGTACTGTGTCTGATGCTCCAGTGCAGCAGTCAGTGAAGTCTGCAATTAGCATGTACAAACAGCTTCCTATGGTTATAATTTAATTAAAAACTCAAATATAAGGAAGATGGCGGGCAATTATCAAAACACTGCATTTGTAGTGCCTCTATTATGAGATTTGGATTATATCTTTAATATGTTTATAGCCAGTTTGTCCAAGAGCATCAAAATTTAATGTGTAAAGGCAGGGTTATGAAGCAGAATGATGCCTCCTTTTGAGAAAGCAGTGAAGGAGGTGATAATTTACCCACCCTGTGCCTAAAACATAATCTGTCCCTTAGATGCAACAGAACAAAGTGTATTAAGATTTGGAATTCATAAGGCACAACTCCACATTAATATTGACTATATAGACCTTTATGAACATTAGTAACACTAAAATGAATTACGCACACACACACACACACACACACACACTGATTTAAAGTATGCGTACAATTATTGTTCTTTTGAATTTTCTATTTATTTACTTAAATTATTGGTTTTACAAATTAAAAGACCTCAGTGAACTTTTCAAATTGTTCACTTCAGAGTTCATTGTTATTTTTAAAAATGTCTGAAATATCAGAACATTTAAAATTTCTAAGGTAATAAATTTATATTTGTTGATTATAATGGGCTCTGTCTGCATAAACTGCCACCAATTAGTTTTTAAATCTATATCCACTCAGAGCTTTTAGTTCTAAGAACAAAGTGAGAGGAAAAACTGAACTAAAATATAATGCAACTGTCAATATTTCAGAGCATCTTATCTCAGAGGACCAGTGTCCTGTCACCTCAGGTCTCTCAAACCAGGACCTGTTAATAGCACTAATTCTATAAATATCAAATTGGGTGGGGAGGGGGAAATCCAAATGTTCATCATGTGGAAAAGCCATTCTTCAGGTTGGAAACAAGATTTAAATCCCAAAGTGATGTCAAGATTGTGGATAAAAAATGCTCCCCAGGTGGGAAAAGAATGTGAAATTGACTCTGCCTTCTGGTTTTGAGGAGGTTACATAAAAAAAAAATTAAAATGATGTGTACCATGTACAAAGACATTCAGTACAGTTTATTTGTTTTCCAAGGTAAAAATATGGAAGCACTGGATTTCCTATCAGTAGGGGAACTACTAGATAATTACAGTGCAGTCATATAGTGAATTTTTGTTATTCTTTATCACATTAGAGGAAAAAAAATGATGTGTCTCAGTTAAGGTTTCTATTGCTGTGAGGAGACACTATGATCACAGCAACACTTAGGAAGGAAGACATTTAATGGAGTGGCTTATAGTTCAGAGGTTCAGTCCATTGTCATCATGGTGGCACATGGCAAAGGGCAAGTGGACATGATACTGCAGAGGTAACTGAGAGTTCTTAATCTTGACTCACAGGCAAAAGAAAGTGATCTGTCTCAATGGGTGTGGCTTGAGCATATATGAGACCTCAAAGCCTGCCTCTAGAGTGACACACTTCCTCCAATAAGACCATACCTACTCCAACAAGGTCACACCTCCTAAAATACCACTCCCAATGAGTTTATGGGGGCTAATTACATTCAGATTACCACAACCAGCAATACTTGTTTGCTGCTAAAAGGGCAAAGAAGTCAGAGATGGGTAAATACTGACTTATTAAAAGATGAAACATGTCAGCAGTAATCTAGAATGTCAAATACTGAGCTGGCTCAAGCTGGATGCTTGACCAGGTTACACATGCAAACTAGTAGAAGAGGACATATTCTCAGCTCTTATAAAGCTATCCCATGTGGAGCTGGGGACTGAGGCCAGGCTCACTACTTGAAGCCAGAAACTAGAAAGGCAATCTGCATAATTTTGAAAGGAAAACTGGTATCTACATATGTGTGTAGTTTTACACACACACACACACACACACTCTTGTTTACAGCACTTGCTAGCTGCTGCCTGGGCTAGTGACCTCTCTGAAATTAAGTATTAAAAAAAAAAAAATGGAAAAACAAGGTCATGGCAGGTCAAGGAAGATGACATGTTTTCTAATTAGAAGTAATAAAAATATAACAATGTCTGGGGATAAAATCCTACAAAAAGCAAACATGCATTTCTGAATAGAGAATGCTGGAAACTGGGGATGGGGTGAAGTACAAGCAGTGACATTTAAAGATGGACATATGTGAACAGATGGAAAAAAGCACAAAGCTCTCATCTTAAAGACTTCCAGGTACGAAGAAAGCTCTGTCTATGAAAATGAATCTATAAAATTGGACATAACAGAACATGTTATTCATGATTAAATAAAAATTAAATATAAAAATTAAGTAGAATAAATATGTAAGTTTTCTCATAGTGAAAATAACATAGAAAATAATAGCCCTAAAATGAATAATACACACATGCACACAAACACACAGATACATGAACACACACACACACACACACACACATACATGCATACCCATATACACATACACACACATGCTCAGACACATACATACACACCCATGACAAGCAAAGTAATTTCTAAAAGAAATGTGAAGAATAAGAATGTCTTGATCAATTTAGTATACTATAATTAATTACTATAAGGTGGGTAGCTTAAACAACATTCATTCCCAGAGGATTGATTTCCTTTTTGTGGCCACATCACCAGTCTGTATATAGTAGGCTTCTTGATGTATAGGGACTCCACTCTCATGATTTAATTACCTTCCCCAAACCTCATTTCCAGAACTCACACACTAGGGACTAGGATTTTACTATGAATTTTGCAGAAACAGGAAACGTTAATTTCATGGCACCCTTAATAAGAAAACTGAAATGTAAAATTTTAGAGGGATAACATACCATTTGCATCATTTGCGTGATAATTAATATGTTTAGTAACAGAAACGTAGGTGTATGGAGGGGTGCACACATATGGTGCTAGAGTATTTAAATGTGATTTTTTAAATTCAGCCACAATTTCACCTGAAATAATTTATCGTGTATATATATAAATGTTTATGCATTTGAAGAGTGAAATAAACAAATATATTATCTTATATTCATTAAAGGAGAATCATACTTTTGACAAGCTTATGTTGCTTCATTTGTGAAGACCTATATGCCCTTTGGCAAACTCATAAAAACAAATTGACCATATGTTTCAAAGACATCTTTCAAATTAAAAAATAAATGAAAATTTACATAAAATATTTCTTAGATGTAATCTTAAATTAGACATTAGCATCAAATACTTTAAAAAACATGTATGTGATGGTTATTCTTGATTGTCAACTTGACTAAGAATTTCTGAAGAAATTAGTAATGCACACTTCTAGAATACACACTTTTAGGTGTGTGTGTGTGTGTGTAGACATTCACTTAGAAGATTCACTATATGTGTAGCTGAAGAAGACTTGAGAAAAGGGTAAGAATATCATTCTTAGGCTGGAGAAGGAAGGGGCCAGGTGGAATAAAGAAAGAAAATATCATTTAGCAGAGGCATCCTCCCTCTCAGTTTCCTGTCCACCTCTGAGAGGAGGTGGGTAGTCTCTGTCACAGCTCCTATGACTGTGCATTCTGCCTCATTATCAGGCTAACATCAATACTGTCATGGGTGAAAGACTGAAACCTCTAAGGATACGAGATAATATACATAGTTACTCCCTTTAAGTTAGTTATACTCTCAGGTATTTTGGTCACAGCATTGAGAGAACACAGTAACTTGTATAATGGATTTTTAAACTCAAATACTTCCAATCAATAAATAAATCACAGGAGGTGTATTTAAAGTTTTATAATTAAGTTAAATAGGAATGACTTCACGGTAAAAGTTCTATAATGAATTTAAAGATAGGTTGTTTTATATAGCAGCAAATTTGGGCAGACATAATGGAGTTCACATTTACCCTCTGCTACCTTCCCCTGCCCAGGTTTACTCCCCATCAATATCCTGCCACAGAACAGTGCATTTATTAAAATATTTAATATGCAGCAGTAAGCCACACTTCACCAAGGCCCTGTGTTCCAGCAGCATTTGCTGTTGGTATTGTACATTGATGAGCATTAGAAAGTGTATTATTATGTGCATTCACATTAATATGTAGAATCCTCCATACCCCACTTGTTCATCCTTATCTCCCCCTTTGCCTTGGAAACTGTTAATGTACTAAATGTCTTACCAGTTCCAGAATGTCACATATCTGTACTCACACAGTGCAGTGACTTTTCATATTTCCTTCGTTCACTTAGAAGTATGACCTTAAATGTCTTCCATGTTTTTCCATAGCTTATCCACTCCTTTCTTTTTGCACTGAAAAACAATCCACTTTCTGGTTGTACCAATGTGTAATTTTTAAAATTTTTTCATCTACTGATGAATGTCTTGAAACAAACATTTATTAAAGCTTATGCATGGGCTTTTATGAGGATTTATAAGAAATTGCCAGTTAGAAATTTAAACTCTCCTAAGGGGAAGGTGTAGCTGAAGTTTTCCTGGTCCTGCCTGGCCCATGATCAGGACAAATCTCTTTCACCTACCAGTCCCACAGCTACTCAGACCCAAGCAAACACACAGAGACTTATATTAGTTGTAAGCTGTATGGCCATGGTTCAGGCTTCTTGCTATCTAGTTCTTATATCTTAAATTAACCCATTTCTATAAATGTATGCCTTGTCACATGGCTCGTGACTTACCAGTATCTGTCATGGAGGCGGCTGGCAGCATCTCCTGACTCAGCCTTCCATCTCCCAGAATTCTCCTCTCTCCTTATCCTGCCTACACTATACTTCCTGTCTGGCTACTGGCCAATCAGTGTTTTATTTATCAATCAATCAAAGCAACACATTCACAGCATCCTCAGTACTTCCCCTTTTCTTATTTTTTTTTCAAAAGGGAAGGTTTTAACTTTAACATAATAAAATTACATATAACAACATTTATCAAGCAAGAATTACAGTTACAATATCTAGTCTATTTATAATAGTTAGACTATTTGTATTTGGCAAAATTAAAGAAGATATCCTATCTATCCCATATTTGTGAGTCTAAGTTTTCATATCTAACTTATCTTTTATCATGATTAACAAAATTATAACTATCTAGTCTTCAACTACATCAAAGACCTCAGAAGGATATAATATTCCCTGAGAAATGAGAGAAGGATGTAAGCAACTTTCGTGAGTTTTGGGAGAGTAGACAGACCAGCTGGACAGTCATCTAATGTTCCTTTGTAAAGTTGGGGCATCTGTCTTCAGCTCACAGGCCTAGAGTCTCTCAGTCACTTCTCTGTGTCCTGTAAATTGTCTAGCAGTTTCCTCTGTGAAGCAGGAACCTGAAGGACCATTTTGCCAAGCAAAGTCCAGTGGTCACCTTCCTATTGGTCCTGCATGTCCAGTCGATCAAAAAGTCCAGGCAAGAACAGTTTCTTGCCCAAATGGCTATTTTTGCCAAGAAGAAGATAAACTCCATATAGAGTGTCTTCAATGCCCATCCTCCTTTCTGAAGTAAATTGGTGCTGCCAAGAGCAGACATGTCTCACTGTCAAGAACGTCTAAATTTTTAAAACATTTTAAATGCCATATTCTCTAAGTCTTTGGAGTGTTTGAAGATTACCTACCTAATTGAATTATATCTATGTATATGTAGAAAACGTAACAAGACTATAAGTTTGACTATCATAGAAGACTAATTATTAATCTATATGTTTAAATTATCCATTACAATTTAAATGAGTTACATAAACATAATACTTCAAACAAGAATAGAAATATATATATATATATACAATATAACAAAATTAACTTTAAAATTGTATCAATAAACTAAAATCCATAGCAATGTAAAACATTTCAAACAAGTTGTTGTTCTTTAAAAGTAGGTTCATTAATCTACTCTTTCATCCTATCATATCTATATCAGGAAGGGGGAGAGGGCAGGGATGCAAACATTGTAGTATCACATAAGGTAGAGGTTTTTTTCAGTAACAGAACTCATGACTATTCAATGCCATCATTGTGTCTCTGTGACTACACGTTGAGAATGGCAAAGGATATGACAATTGGCAAAACACTTTTAAGTGAGAAAAAATTGAAATATTATTTTTATAACAAAGATTATTTCTTGAAGTCTTAAAAATAAACCTTGTCACATTTTTGTCTCTCTCCAGAGGGAATGAGAGCTATGGCCAAAGCAAGATGTAGGTGTCATTTTTTTACAGCATCTTCTTTTGATTAACTGCCTTTCCAGCGATTGTTATAAATTGATGTTAAGTCGTATTCCTTCACACTAGATACCATTAAAATACACAACATACATTTTCCTGTCAGGTCTCAAAGTCAGGTTAAGAATTATGTATAAAGTGATCCCTAGCAAAAAGATGTAACTAAGCCAGCTGATGAGCTTGGGCCTCTCCTTAACTGGCATCCAGCTCCGTGCTGAGTAGGCATGTCCTAACCATTCACTATGGGTTCCTCTGAGTCACAAAGCCTTGTTCTTGTCTCAGTTTGAATTGTTTTGTTTTCTGCCCTAGTGTTAGATCAGCAAATGCAATGTGAAAAGCAAGTTCAATCTGGAGTTTTAGACCTAAAAGGATGTTCCTTTTTTATAACCAGCCAATGGAATACTTTCATTTATTTCTCACACAAATAACATGGGAAGCTTTTCATTATCTATGTGTCACAAAACTAATGAAATACTTTGTGTATTCCTTTTCATGAGCATTGTACATTTTGCTGTTGATTTTTCTCTGTGAAAATTGTAACTCTTTGCCTGTGTGTTTATTCTGTCTAAGGTTAACCTACTGTGGGATGTTGTTCTGTAAGCTGTGAATATGTGTTGCTCTGATTGGTTGATACATAAAATGCTAATTGGCCAGTAGCCAGACAGGAAGTATAGGTGGTGCAAGCAGATGAGTAATAAGCCTGAGCTAGTGGCCAAGCAGTTATAATTAATATAAGCTTCTGAGTGATTATTTTATAAGTGGGCCATGGGACTACAGTGGCCTGGTGGGACATCTGAACATCTGTCCACAAGCTGCATCATGATGGGCTCAGTGGCCAACACGGATGCACAGAGACATTGTTTCAGTGTGAACCGTGACTGTGAGGAACATGCCAGTAATTGCAGATGTCTGTGCTGAGAACACAGGTTTCTTAGCTTCCTGGGTATCGGTTTCCTTATCTGTAAAATGGAGGTGACATTCCTTTCAATGTCATGATTATTTTCATCGGTAGCTACTGGGAAGTTGCCTGTGGAACTCTAATGCCCCTCAGTTAGTGAAGACACCATATATCTAGCTTCCTATTAGCCAGGTCTTATTTTCCAAGACCAAAATGTGAACTTTCAACCTACTTTCCCCTACAATCAGGAGATGGTAAGTGAATATTGCAATTTGACTGACTGTTATTATGTTTAAGTTGTTTAATTTAATTACAGGTCTATCGATAGACTATGTGGAGAATAAGCTTTATTGGATCAGTTCCGGAAATAGAACCATAAACCGATGCAACCTGGATGGTGGTAATTTAGAAGTAATAGAGTCAATGAAAGAAGAATTAAAAAAAGCTACAGCCTTAACCATCATGGGTAAGTGCAGTGATTCTGTGGTGAGGCTGAATCTTATTGATTAGGAGTTGATTAATTATGACCTATTAAAAGTCTAGCAAAGTTACCGTTTCATTAGCAACAAAGACACATTCAAGCTGAACATCTCTGTGGGTTTTTTCTCATTTTTTAACTTTAGAAAACACACTTTTACAATTATCCAGATTATACACTCAGTGCTGGCATTAAAATTAACTTCACTTAGTTATCAATCCTCAGTGTTGTGTGGATTATACTACTGTATGATTTTTTCCTGGTCTCTGTTGCAGCACTAAGGTAAAAAAAGCTTGCATGTTTCCCTGTGCAGTTGAATTTAGCTCATCTGTTTTTGTAGCCTGGACATGGAAACCACATTAAGGTCATCTGACCAATGATTGAAATCACTCTCTCTACCCTGAAGTGTTACATCTTATAGGCAGATTCTAATGACCAAGTCTCATTTCCATCCCTTTTGTTCAGTATTATGGAGGAATTAGAAAGTTAGGGGAATGTATGTTTTCTACAAACAATAGTCAACTCTGTTGTATTGCTGTTATAAACTATGTGTTGAGAGCTAAGTTTTCCTTTTAAACTGAGTTTCATGTAAATTGTAAGCTGTAAGAGGTGGTCCCCATACAGAAGCGTTGTTTGCTGAGGGGTTTTTGTTTTGTGGATGTTTTGTTTTTGTTTTGACCCATGTGGTCAACCTGCAAGACCAAATGCCCCATGTAGCTTATCAATTGCTGTATTATGTTACAAGAAATGAGAAACAAGATCCTTGTTTATAGTTCCAAACATCAGGATATGTAAAAGAACATAAGAAAACCTTATACCATTTAAAGAAATTCAACCTGAATATGTTTTTTAAGGTTTGTATAATTAGCAAATGGGGCCTTGAAACTATAGAAATTCTACTCCCCATAGTATTTCAGCCCTTTCATTTGTTCATAAATCTAATGTAATGGTGTTTTGTTGTTGTTTTGCTTTGTTTATGAGCACATGAGCACATGATTATATACTATTTAATGATGGGTAAATACTTTAAAATTTATTTTCTAGGCAACCACTTTGTCTTATTACCTGTATTTCCAATCATGAAAACTGCATGAATAAAAGCCAGATATGATAGCACATGTTTATCCCTCAACACATAGAAGGCTAAGGAAGGCTGACTTCCAGGCTAGCCTGGGCTATACAGTAAGTTTGAGACTAGCATGTGCTACCTACCTAGTGAGTATGAGACTAGGTTGTGCTATAATGAGAATTTCTCTCAAATGAAAAATGAAATGAATGAAAATGATGAAGTTTTACATTTAGAAATTATTTAAGACAGAGCAGTGTCTCACTTTCTTGTGAAGAGGGCTAAAAGGAGATGGTTTTCACCTGTCATTGAATACTGTAGCATATATATATATATGTAATATATATATATATATATATTACATATATATATATGCACATATTACCAAAACTATGGGAAATGTAAGCAAATGTCCATTTTATAGTGCTGATTTCTGCATAAATGTCAAATTAAGATCTCAGCATACTCTAGGTTTTTTTTTTTTTGTTTTTTTTTTTTTTGTTTTTTCGAGACAAGGTTTCTCTGTGTAGCTTTGCACCTTTCCTGGGACTCACTTGGTAGCCCAGGCTGGCCTCAAACTCACAGAGATCCACCTGCCTCTGCCTCCCGAGTGCTGGGATTAAAGGCGTGCGCCACCACCGCCCAGCCATACTCTAGTTTTATATGCTGGGATTTTGAGGGGGACTCTACTGATATCCAGGAAGGGAAATGAATTCTCAAAGAGATGAGAATGAAACCCCAGTTCAGATTTACTTCATTAACCTGGATCAGACTTTGGGGAATCTAATGCCAGGCAGTTCATTGTCAGCATCTTTAAAACACAGTACAATTTGAGAAAAGGTTTCCAGGTAACAATCAGTCCAATTCCAGGTGCACAATAAAGCTTAAGGTGTGACTTCATAGAAAGTCCTTTACAAAGTACACGTGACCATGAGTGTGGGTTCTGTAGCTAAAAGGCCAAGAGTTTAGTTGTCTCCAACCGAGACAGCAGAGAGCTCAGCAGGCTACAAGGTACAGATGACATCTCCCGTAAAGATGGGTAAAGAGCTAGAGAAGAAACGGTCTGGGACAATCATTCTAGAGAATTTGGGTGAGATTGGCCTTTGTAACGAAGTGGGCTGGGTCTATGTCCACAGATAGCACAAAGGTTATGAGATCATCAACAAAATCTATTCCTAGCCTTCTGGGCATGAAAACAGGTATTTTTATCTCCTCCATTGAGAAGAGGTCGCTGTGTGCTTAACATTAAGTTTCTTTAGTCATTTGTGGGTATAAGGACCTCTGTGCTCCCAACAAGCTTTGCCAGCTGCCAATACAATATTACCCACCAGGTTTCAGTGGCTGTCTTCTGCTGTAGTGTCTGTTCTGGATCTTACTTTTTTTGGCAGGTTTTTTCCCTCAATTATTTCTTGAAATTGAGATTTTCAAAGATAGATTTTTCTCCAGGTAAGACATTTATACTTATAAGTAAAGAACCTCCTTTTGAAAAATGACTGATTTTTTTTTTATTTCCTGGCATTTGGGAATTTCCTGTACCGTTTATATGTGCTATTAGTCACGTTTAATGTTCTCTTGACAGGATGACTAATAAAAACAACTTAAAAGACTAAGGCTTTATTTTGGCTTCAATGGTTCACTTTATTGGGGCTAGCTACATTGATGGCACAGAGGACCAGCAACAGTCCGGCAGCAGGGTAACACACAGCTGCTGAGGACCGGCCCCTGGGATCAGCCTGCTTGAACTAGGAGGACAGTCGACTATCTCTGGCTAATCTATTCAGATTGTGGTTTTTATCAGTGAATTAATCTGTTCATTATGTAAGAGTCCTCAAGTTCTATTCCTCTCTGGAAACGCCAGGACAGAATTGCCCAGGACCTGTGCTGGATTAACCTACGAATTTCTTAACTCATCCAGGTTGTTAAGAACACTATGTCACATAGCTCAGTGTTGGCACTGTTCTCATTGTCTACACAGAGATACACAGACATGTAATAAACATATGTGTATACACAAACATACACACAGATGTACTCAACCCACATATATACATACGCAAACATAAATGAATGACATCCAGGTTGTTAAGATAACTACATCATGCATTTCAGGATTAATGTTGTTCTGTGTTTACACACACACACACACACACACACACACACACACACACACACACACATAAACTATGTCCGATGGCTTATTTTAAGATTGAAACTTACATTTGTTCTTTAGGATGTTTTTTGTTTGATTGATTTTGTGAGACAAAGTTTCAGCCAAGATTGGCCTCCAGCTCACTATATTATTGAAGATGACTTTGGGCCCTATATCCTCCTAGATCTGTGCTCCACATGCTGACATAGCAGGTTGTGACACCCACCTGGCTTCTATAGGATGGATCTGTGAGATTTCTTACATGACTCAGCACTGTTAAACAACAATATTATATTCTTTATATGACTTTTACATATGTTAAACCTCAAGTAAAAGCAAATATGAAAATCTGAAAGTGTCAGAATAATCCTTCACATCGTGCTCAAAACTTAATGCTTGCATACTTTAAAAAAAAATCAAGCCAAATTACCAAACAATATTTAGGAAACTAATAAATGAGAAGGACTTAAAAAAATGTCATGACACTTTAACAAAATTGACTTTTTACTCCTCCACTATGTGTCTTCATACTATATACTTCATATAATAACATGTATTATAGTATTAAAAACCACAACCGAATAGATGAATTAAATATTTGAGAAGCTTCCACTTCCCCTGCTAACACTACTGATCCTGTTTGGAATGGAATGGAAACCAATGCTAAACTTACAGAACTTGAAATTGTGGATGCAGTCTCAAAAAATGCAGTATGTCCTCTCTTTTGCCGAAAAGGGGGTTGAGTACGTTGTTAGTGAACAAAAGTTCATTGACAGTGTGAGAGAAAGGTTTGGAAGATCAAGAGTCTCAACTGCAGCAGCATTGCAGAGCCACTTCAAACAGGAGTTGGCGAATCTTTTAACAAGTGAATGGCTGTGTATATCTGCTCCTCCGTGACACTGTAGCTTGATTAAAATCAGTTGACCAACACCCACTAACTCACTAAAAGCAGCACACTAACTTCTTACAGCAGCCCACATATCAAAATACAAAGAACATAATTATACAGAAGTGGGTGGGATTTCTAGTTTCCCAGCAAGCTCTGGTCTCACCTTCTGGGCAGGCTTCCTCAGAGTTTGCACTCTTTCATTTTGAGGAAGAAAGAACAATGGCACGGACTGCTGCCTGCGGAGGACGACGCTGTAGCCATAAGAAAAAAAACAAACAACTGAAAGAGTGTCCTCAGTGTGGTCCAGGGGATTATATTCCTCAGAATGTTTAAACAGAAATTTCCTCACAGTGGCACTGAAATTGCACGTCCTGAGAACAAAGAAATTGGCTTGATGCCAAGCAACACTTATATACAAACACACACTAGCTCCCCAGACTGACTATATAGAAGTTTGCATTTAACTGAAATGTAACAGTGATTTGCCTCAAACAGAGACAAAAACATATCTTCTCACTGTTTTCACCATTTTTTTTAAAATTTTCAAAGCTTGTAAACTGTAACCAGTGGGTATCTCACTTTTTGCTTTAGAGTAAGGTACACAAATAAAATGGAGGCAGATTGGAAATGTTGAATATCTGGTACTGTCCAGATGAGAACAGAGCCAGTATCTGACGGGTCTGCAAGCCAATGTGACAAATATCAACAATGACAAAAAGCTAGAGGTTAGAACTGGGAGGAAGGCGCCATTGCTCAAGTGCTTGTCTTGTAAGAATGAGGACCAAATAACAGTCCTCAACACTCAAGTAACACCCCGGGCACAGTGCCATATGTTTAGAATCCCAGTGCTAGGGAGGGGGAGCCAAATGGTTGTCTAGCATGGGAGTCCAGCCAACCTAGTCTGTTTGGTGGGTCCCAGGTGAGCAAGAGACCCTGTTTCAAAACATGTGGTGAACAGCTCCAGAGGAATGATACTTGAGATTGACATCTGGCCTCCATATGCACACACATAAGCAAGCACACATGCATGCACATGCATGCATGTAGCATGAATCTTAAAAGTTCTTATTAATAAAATCAAACCCAGAGGCCAGTTATTGGGGTAAATGCTGGAAGGTCAGAGTACCAGAACAAGCCACAGCTATCTCACCTTGCCAGTTCCTCTCGGCTGGTCCTGTTTCCTCAGACTGGAAGCTTCTGTGTCCTCATCCCAATGGCTCTCAGCTGAACTGCTGCTCGAAGCCTGAATGCTTAACCAGGCCAAATGCTTAACTAGGCAA